>NW_011894255.1:1855-3507 GCF_000151845.1 Pteropus vampyrus | reverse complement strand
TCTCTCTCTCTCTCTCTTTCTCTCTCCCCCTCCACCTCCCCCCCACACACCCTTTGCACGTCAGCATTTTGACAGATGGTCTTTTGATATGTCTGTATCTTTTTCCCCTCCAGTAGATCCCCTTCTTCATGGTCTCTTGCCTAAGGAAACAGGCCTTTGACCTGTGAAATTCCATGGCGAGGCCTCAAAAATCAGTGTTGCGGAGAATTACTCAGCGCCACCAGAGAGATTCTGGTGCAAGAGAAACCTCATGGTGTTTGGGATGTTGGGGGTGTTGGGTTTTGAGTGATGCCGACTTGACAGCCTCAGATTGTCCAGGATTTGGGGAAAGGACGGTCAGATGGGGATGTCTTCCAGGGGGACAAGACAAGTCATATGTTTTTGGACAAATGCGTTTTCTTTTGTGCCTCCCGGGAAGTGAGGACAACTAGGTTTGCTAAGGAGAATAGAAATAGGCATAAGCCTGGGGTCCGAAATCTCAGAGGCTATGCAAGGAATTTAGAAACACCCTCTATGTGAGTGCCTAAGGGAGATGTCAGCCGCTCTCCCCTGGTGTTGACAGCTGCCCTGTCCATTTATATTTTTACATTTTCCATCACCATGCTCTAGATTGCCCCTAGAGCTAGGCATAATTGCAAAGCTAAAAATCCACAGGTGTGCGATCCGAAAGCAAAACAAAATGCTTTCTTAAAGGTGACTCAGGCCTGCATGGAAGATGGCTTCCACCCAAGGAGAGGGCTCTCAAGCCCACGTCTCCCTGACCAGTTCTGCTTCTCCTCCGCCCCCGGGGCCCCTTCCACACAGCCCTGTCCCCTAGTACAGGAAGCTAGATGACTTGCTTTTGTGTAAACCAGCATTTCAGGGTGAGCCTGAGGGGAGAGGAGGTGGCCAGAGAAAAGCTTTCTCCAGTGATAAATACCCACCCTCCAATGGAAGCCGTGGCAAGCACTTCAGTAATGGAGAAACCTTCTGTAGCTTCTGATTGTGCCTTTCCTTCTCCACCATGTGTTAAAAGGGGAAAGCAAAAGTCCCAGGGCATCATGATGCCATGAAGTCGGAGGAGCAGTACTGAGGTGGAGGGAGCCACTTGAAGCAGGCAGGACCCCCTGGACATCTGGACAGCGATCCACCTTGGGCTCCATGCCCTTAGGGAGTGGGGCGTCCGAGCTCTGTGCCCAGTCGCTGCTAGGAGCCTCTCTGATGGGATTCTGGGCAAGCCAAGGTTCTGGAAATGTAGACTGGAACGAGTATGCTCGGTCTCAGACAGTGTGTACATCGTTTTGCCCCCAGTACCCCTCTAGATATTTCTTTGGTCTGGGTCAGTCCCTACAGGGAGCGAGATAGAGAGCCAGGCTCTGGAAAGTCAACCTGAAGTTTCTGGCAGGTTAACCTCTCAGCCTCTCCCTGTCACCCTCCCAGAATCTCCTCAGTTACCTTTGTATGTGGTGCCGCAACATCTTCCACTAATCAAACTGGCTTTTCTGACAATCTCCAGTGACATTACACCTGCTCAAAATATTATGCCATTGTCTAAAGAAGAATTTGAGCTTTTTAATTATCTCATCCCACATAGCCTTATAGATCCTGTAAATAAGGGACCTTACAAAAGTAATATATTGTGTTCAATGGAAGGTATTTTGTACTGTGTTGTT
>NW_011894255.1:365-736 GCF_000151845.1 Pteropus vampyrus | reverse complement strand
TAAGGTGACTGTCATGATCACCTTTACTGCTCTTGAGGCTAAGAGCTGGGTCCTGGAGCAAGCCAACCCTTCCTTTTCCTTTGCTGTGTGACCTAAGTAAGTGACTTAACCTCTCTGAACTCAGTTTACAAAGCAGCTATAAGATAGGGATCATAATGCCTCCCCTAAAGAGGAGTGAACATAGTGCTCAGGAAGCTGGCATATAGTAGGTCTTCAATAAATGACAGCTGTTATTCGTATATGCCTTTTCCATGAAGAAAATCAATCTTTGGAGAATCTGTCACAGCATCCCATGGAAATGGTTGGATTTGCATCTAATTTGGATGGTATGTATAAGGGGATCTGACTTGAAATTTAGGCCACATAGCACA
>NW_011894255.1:0-315 GCF_000151845.1 Pteropus vampyrus | reverse complement strand
TCTGTCACAGCATCCCATGGAAATGGTTGGATTTGCATCTAATTTGGATGGTATGTATAAGGGGATCTGACTTGAAATTTAGGCCACATAGCACACAGAAAAATTGAGGGATTCTGGGATTCCTCACTTAAGAACTGGAGCCTTTCTGAGGATGTCATGCATCCCAATAGGAAGACGGTGACACCAAGAAGCCAAAGAAAGAGAGTGGGGGAGGTCACTGGAGAACTTTACACCCCCATGCCCCATGTCCGGTGCTTCCCACAAAGCTGATGAGGTCCGTCTGCCCCCAGGAAGTCATCAGAGGCCATGGCTGAG
>NW_011894254.1:10127-11394 GCF_000151845.1 Pteropus vampyrus | reverse complement strand
TTTTGCACTGAAACCATTGGGCTAGCAGCACCTCTCCTGTTCACTGTCTCCCATGTCCCATCAGATGCCAAGTCCTGTCCTTAATGACACTGCAGTGTTTGCCTAATGCACTCTCTCTTCTCCACACTTGCTGTCTTAGGACTATATCAGACCCTTAATCTCCCCCTTCTGACCTTCTCTCTTACATTACAGGCTGGATGAATCTCCAATTATTTTATTGCACTGCAATCATGACTAGAGAATAAGAACCCTGCAATAACCATCTCTCAGACACAAGAGCCCAGGATCTCTTCAAGATCAATCACCGAAAAAGGGGCAGAATTGGGATTCAAATCCAGCTACTGTGACCCTAGAACCTGCACTGTGCTGCTTCATAAACGGTCCTGGCTTCCTGTGGTGAGCTCACAGCCACAGTTCACAGGTCATCCCATTCTGTCTCCTGCCTCCCTGAATGGCTGCTCCCAACCCGCCCCAATAGGACAAGCCGGAATCTCCCTGATTCTGCTGCACTCCCAGCCTGGGAACTCTCTTACGCCTCTCTACGTAGGAGCTTGGCAATGACATAGCCTACTACCTCCCAACTGTCAAAAGACCTCCCTCCCTTCCCACATAGGGCTAACCAGCTATCAATACTGGTCCCTGTGAGGCAGTTGGTCAGAGGAGGAGCCTCACAGGGAGCCTGGGAGAGAGAGAGGGCCAGAGCCTGAGGCTCAGCGTCAGAACCTTGCTGTGAACATATATTATCTATCACTGCCCAGCCAATCACCCCACCCTTTCATTCCCCCATCCTTCATGTTCTCCCTTGTCCTCCATGTTCTCCCCTGCCCTTACACATGCAAGCACACACATACACACACCCTAGTTGCTTTATCCTGATTATAGACTCCAGAGAATAAGAAAACTCTGTGACAAAAATAATGTAGACCTCCCATCTTATGGAAGAGTGATAACTTTCATCTAAGACCAGATCATTTTTTGTTTTTTTGTTGCTTTAAAATATCTCCTCAGAACCTCTGAAAGGCCTTTTGTTGAAAACATGAGATTCCCTATGCAGTAAGAACCAAGAACTAAACTAACCCACCCGCAGCATGGTGCCTGGCCCATGGTGATCACTCAACAAACACTTGTTTTGGGAATGGGTGAGTGAGAAAAAAAAAGTGAAAATAATAAGGAGGAAGCCTGAAGAGAGAGAGAGATAATAGCCAGGGGACTGTGGCAGTGCAGGAAGAGAAGTGTTGCGGGAGGATGAGAGACCTGAAGAGAAGAT
>NW_011894254.1:5058-7692 GCF_000151845.1 Pteropus vampyrus | reverse complement strand
CGTGTCCTTCATACTCCACTGGGCAACTCCTTTTCCCCCAACTTTTGCTCACACATGAACTAACAGGAACAGAAAGATCCTATTTGCCCATGAGTGAATTTGTAATTCATGCATCTGGGCTTGCCTTCCTGGTGCCTCCAGGGAGGAAAGGGGTAAATCAGGAAGACTGGGAGTTGGCGAGGACCCAGATCTGATCCAGGCCCCATTAGTACTTTAGAACCAGCTCTAACTGCCTAAAGTAAATAAAGGCAGAGAGTCAAGTAGGTAACCGCCTCCCCCCCCCCCCCCGCCCCCCATTTAGGACTCCACTTTATCACAGCCTCTTGTTAAAACCATCCAGTCTCCAAACAACTCTCTCCATTTCACACCTATGTCACTGTTCATTTATAGGGGTTCCCCAAATCAATTTTACTAAGCTGACTTGTCCTGGTTTTACCTCTCCTCTCCCCTTCTATGTCCAAGGCTCACAATAAGCAATCTTTAGTTTGGTAACCCTAAGTTTCATCTCTCCTTTCTATCACTGGCTCTCAGATTTCTTCCTTCAGGAAGTTCCCTTGAAATTTATTGCCTCCTCTACAATTTCCCAGGGTTTAATGGTGCCTCAGCCTTTGATACAAAAGAACTTAGCTTTCACTAAAGATATCAGTAGGCTTGCTAAGGTCAAGTCCAAGATGTGTGATGACAAGATTAGAAGAATAGCTTTGTCACAAATAAATCAGAACTTTTACATGTAGGTGGCCATTATCTTCTTCAAACTAGTCACTCTTGAGAGGCAAAGCACTTTTTCCAAAAGTATATTCATTGCTCTGAAAATATTTATGGAAAGTCCCTTTTAAAAAGACTTTGAGAAACTCTTTTGCAGCCTGTGAAAACTGGAAAGCCTTGTATTGGTGTAACCAAGCCTTGTTTTCAACTTAAATCTCTCCCCTCATTCCTCACCACTGTTTCTTAATGATGTTCGATTGTTTCCAAACATCAACAGAGACTTCATAGGTTTGTGGTGTGTCGTACAGGGATAAGTCAAAGTCTGGGACATTTATTCTAAGATATTTTTCTAGTAGAGCAACTTCTTCCCCTTCTGGTCATACCAGGTGCACTTGACCAAGGTGACTGGGCAGTTTGCATCTGCTCAGGAAAACAACTTGTTACTACCGTGCCGATGGGTGCCCAACTGAAAAGCCAGTGCGGTCAAAGTGATCAGTGTGAGATGACTCATGTAAAGACAGTTTGTACTTGTGTCTTAGATATGTAAGGTATCTCCCAATCAGGACAGGAGTTCCTAGAGGGATCTGGGTCATTCCTTCCCACTGAACTCTGCGCTCTCCACTCCCCAGTCTCTAGGACAAGGCTCTGCCCGCAGGTATGAGGGCTAGAGAAAGAACATGCTGGACACGAGGATAGTCAGACATACAATCATTAGGACCTTCCACAGGATGTCCATGGAGGACGGGTTCTCAAGCCACCCAGGCACAAATGGGTATGTTTTTTAACATCTCAGGAGAGTGGAGGGAAGCCCTTTCTAAAGTTACCCCTACCTCTCCCATCCTATACCTTCGCATTCTGATACCATTTGGGACTGACATTAAACTTGGGTTACTTTTTTTAAACTAATGAAAATGTCTTTATCACACAGATCTCTGCCGTTCACCTTCATTCCTCTGTGCTGATTCCCTCCAATTCCTGGGCCTCAGAGTCAGGAACCCTGACCAGTTTCTGTCTGAGCAAAGACTGGTGCAAACAGCTAGGCATGCTCCTGTTGCGTTTTCAGCCACCTATCGAGAGGAATGAAAGCATCCTCCTTTGTCTACACATTCCCCAGACGCACACATGCACTCCCACATGCGTGCACACCACACCTGGACTCTCATCCTCCACCTCAGGCTCCTCATTCTTGTCAAGGCCAAGCTACCCTCTTACTCACTTACATTGAAACTCTCAGACATGCAACATCTCTCCCTCTGCTGTACTCCCATGTTCACTCAGCTGCCAAGTCCTGTCCTTGTGGACACTGCAGTGTTTGTCCAATAGACCTCCTTTTCTCCACTCACTGACCCTGAGGTACATCGAACCTTCATTCTATCTCTTCTGGAATATTCTCCATTAGAAGTCAGATAAATCTCAAATTCTTTATTTCAGATTTAATCCCAAACCTGACTGCAAATCCCTTGAAGATGAGAATCTGCCATATTCATCTCTCTATAACCAGTGCCTAATCGAAAGTTTATCTGATGGATAAGTGGGGCCCACACTGGCTTATCTTATTCCAACTCCCACTTTGCACCTCACTCTAGCCCTCCCTGCCAAGAATCTCTCCTAAACACTCTTGATCAAAGGACCAACTGACCTCCAGACCCTTCAATTCCTGATCACTCTATTTCTACCTCATATTGAGCCCACTCCTCTCCTACAGAACTACCTGACCTTCCTCCCCGTAACCAGCCTCTCCAAGATGCAGCCAGTCAGTGGGGGGAGGGCTGCTCTTCACCAAGTCAGACATGGCGACTCCTTTCTGACACATATCACAGGGCCTGTCCTAGGTAGCCTCAGACAAACCACACTCCACAGGGTGCCACGGAAGCCCACAGGCAAAATTCCGGACCCAGACTTGAAAAGATAGAGAAGATTTAGAAAACT
>NW_011894254.1:0-478 GCF_000151845.1 Pteropus vampyrus | reverse complement strand
CTTACCACTCTTTCTTGTTACATCCTGTTCTCCTTTTTTGAAATTTTATCTTTGGTAGACCAATTTTTCCCAAAAAGGAGTGATATGCTTTCATACCTCTTAATTTTGCCCTCACAATATTTAACTAGCTTCAGAACTCTAGCTTCAAAACATGGCAAGCACCGTCTGATCCTCTGTCCGTTAGCTTTCTGTGCAGCAGGGAAGACACCTGGTGCTAATCCTTTGGGAGAGACTTTTTTCACCATAAAGTAGTAAGATTTTTTTCTTTGCCCTCGAAACTCAGAAATTTCACCTAAGTTTGTTTAGATGTGGCTGTCTTCCTACATTACTCCTACTGAGCCCTCAGTGGGCACTTGGGATCTAAAGTCCTGAGTACGTTTTACCCTCAGGGAAATTTCCTTCTATTATTTGATGTTTTCTCTCTCTTCTGTTTTCTTCTCTTTAACTCCTCTTAAATGAATATTTGTTCTCTTGGACA
>NW_011894253.1:5865-8128 GCF_000151845.1 Pteropus vampyrus | reverse complement strand
GGAAAAACACTCAATAAATATGTGTTGAGTGATTCATTATTGAACCCTTTGGTTTCTGTATTCACACTTTTATTCAGTTCTTCTTTGTTAATTTTTATTCTAAATCCAAGGCACATTTTATAAAAACTTTTATTACAACCCAGTGAAAATAACTAACGGCACGAATGAGGAATGAAAGAACCAGATAATACAAGGATTATAGTCATATTTCCCTTGAAAGCATAAAATAGCTAAGAAACTGATTCGCTCTCACCAAAAAGAACCTTCTGGGGCTGCAGCAATATAAGGAAGACGAGAACATATCTGCTTCCTGCGTACGGACAACTGTAATGTAGACTCAACTAATGTAGACGGCGCGACCCTCAGACGAGCCTGAATTGCATTGTATTCTTACCCTCTATGTGTTTTTAAGGAGGTTTGTAAGAGAACAAATGGTTCGAACAGGAGTTTAAGCAAATAGTTCATCTACTTTAAGGGAAAGTGGCAGACCTTGCTGGCTGCCCACTCATCTGCATTTTCTTCCCTCTTTTCCAAAGTCCTTACAGCTCAAGGTGCTTGTATTACCCAGCAGGGGACAATGAGCGGAAAGTGGAGGGCGATGGGGCTGTTTTTCTAATGAAAAAGGCCAAGCTCAGCCGGCAGGCAACTCGTGCCCTGTCCCTGGTCCCCGTTCCTTAGACTTGCAGGTAGATGCAATACCCGGAGTTGGAAGCGGCCAGTTTGCGGCCGCAAGGATGCAAACCACATGGCGAGAATGGTGGGCCGGGAAGCTGGAAGAGGCCTCTGGATGGCTACACACCAGCCCTGACCTGCCACTTCCGACCTGAACTGCCGCTTCGGCCCTTCTGGAAACCAGTGCTGTCCGCTTTCCGTTACGTGCAGCCTGACGGAATCCTGACCGACAGAAAAAACTCTGAGGACCCCGTTCGTGCGGTTTGATGCTGACGTTACAGACACGCCGTAAACAAAACTTTTCTCTCTGGTTGTATGTTTCAGCCTGCGCCACTCTATCAGCCTGCTTCGTATCACTATTATTAACTATAAAATGTCATTTAAAAAAAATAATGCATAATTTAAAAATTTTCAGACGTAACCCACATTTATATGATTGTAGAATTACTTTCATCTCAGAATCTAAGTATCATTTTTTCGTTCTCCGTCAAAATCTATGTAAAGCAGCGTTTACCTTGGCATGTGAGCACGTGAGTTTCGTAGTCATAGAAACCAGGCTCACATCCTGGCTCCGCCCCTTCCACGCTCCGCGACCCTGATGGGTTACTCTAGTTCTTCTCCCACCATCCCGTCCATCCCCGGCTTCCACATCCATCCTGGCGGTGACCGCACCACCCTGAAATCGCGAATCTGCTTGTCTTTCTCCTCGGCCGAACAGTGAACGCTTTGAAACCAGGGACAGTATCTTAAACGACCCTCTCCTCCCAGTTTTGAGCTCAGAGCCTACCACCTGGAAGATGTTACATGGAATTTGTTGAATATGTAAGTAAACAATTCTGAAACCGTAACTGACCAATCGGCTTTCTAAATACGACACGTCCCCACAAAGGGCGTTTAGAAGATGGAATTTGAAGGGGTGGGAGGGAGCTGGAGAGTGACTGCCGTGAGCCGCCAGAGGGAGGGCATTCCCTACGGGGAAGGGTTTCCCCAAAGCGTCACCGCCATGGACCCTCCAGTGGAAAGGCCATGTGCTTCTCCGTCCCTGTCTTACTGCTTCTGAGGGCAACACGTGGGAATTTAAGAGGCTACTCAGTGGAATTCAAAGTCATTTTGAAATAAACGGATCCGTTGGACCCAGAGTCCGTTGCATTCCTTTGGCTTGGCTTTCTTCCTCTGCATCTGTGGAGGACGCTGTGCCTTGGCCCGGATGGCGTGGAGGGAGGTGGAGCCCCCTTCTCCACACAGACAGCTCTGGTGTGAGCATTGCGGAGTTGTGTGCCGTGTGCACCTGGGCCACCAGATGGGAAGTGGGCCAGACGGAACCGGGAGAGGTCCCTCTCCCACGACAGAGAGAGTAGACGGCTTCTCTGAGACAAGAATCCACAACACCGACGGAACAGCCGTGTCCTCTCAAAACACAAAAACGAAGCCCACAACTCCTCCAGGAACCGCGAAGGGAAGAGATAGCCCATGAGTGACATCTGAGGTTCCTGCTGAGAACTTTTCTATCAGGCGTGGGACAAACCGCCTCCCGCGTTCTCTCTCACGGCTGCCTGGCGAGATGGGCACCGCGGTTACCTCCGTTCACAGG
>NW_011894253.1:2692-5815 GCF_000151845.1 Pteropus vampyrus | reverse complement strand
GCCACTTCCGACCTGAACTGCCGCTTCGGCCCTTCTGGAAACCAGTGCTGTCCGCTTTCCGTTACGTGCAGCCTGACGGAATCCTGACCGACAGAAAAAACTCTGAGGACCCCGTTCGTGCGGTTTGATGCTGACGTTACAGACACGCCGTAAACAAAACTTTTCTCTCTGGTTGTATGTTTTAGCCTGCGCCACTCTATTAGCCTGCTTCGTATCACTATTATTAACTATAAAATGTCATTTTAAAAAAATAATGTATAATTTAAAAATTTTCAGACGTAACCCACATTTATATGATTGTAGAATTACTTTCATCTCAGAATCTAAGTATCATTTTTTCGTTCTCCGTCAAAATCTATGTAAAGCAGCGTTTACCTTGGCATGTGAGCACGTGAGTTTCGTAGTCATAGAAACCAGGCTCACATCCTGGCTCCGCCCCTTCCACGCTCCGCGACCCTGATGGGTTACTCTAGTTCTTCTCCCACCATCCCGTCCATCCCCGGCTTCCACATCCATCCTGGCGGTGACCGCACCACCCTGAAATCGCGAATCTGCTTGTCTTTCTCCTCGGCCGAACAGTGAACGCTTTGAAACCAGGGACAGTATCTTAAACGACCCTCTCCTCCCAGTTTTGAGCTCAGAGCCTACCACCTGGAAGATGTTACATGGAATTTGTTGAATATGTAAGTAAACAATTCTGAAACCGTAACTGACCAATCGGCTTTCTAAATACGACACGTCCCCACAAAGGGCGTTTAGAAGATGGAATTTGAAGGGGTGGGAGGGAGCTGGAGAGTGACTGCCGTGAGCCGCCAGAGGGAGGGCATTCCCTACGGGGAAGGGTTTCCCCAAAGCGTCACCGCCATGGACCCTCCAGTGGAAAGGCCATGTGCTTCTCCGTCCCTGTCTTACTGCTTCTGAGGGCAACACGTGGGAATTTAAGAGGCTACTCAGTGGAATTCAAAGTCATTTTGAAATAAACGGATCCGTTGGACCCAGAGTCCGTTGCATTCCTTTGGCTTGGCTTTCTTCCTCTGCATCTGTGGAGGACGCTGTGCCTTGGCCCGGATGGCGTGGAGGGAGGTGGAGCCCCCTTCTCCACACAGACAGCTCTGGTGTGAGCATTGCGGAGTTGTGTGCCGTGTGCACCTGGGCCACCAGATGGGAAGTGGGCCAGACGGAACCGGGAGAGGTCCCTCTCCCACGACAGAGAGAGTAGACGGCTTCTCTGAGACAAGAATCCACAACACCGACTGAGGCAGAGAATCCACAACACCGACGGAACAGCCGTGTCCTCTCAAAACACAAAAACGAAGCCCACAACTCCTCCAGGAACCGCGAAGGGAAGAGATAGCCCATGAGTGACATCTGAGGTTCCTGCTGAGAACTTTTCTATCAGGCGTGGGACAAACCGCCTCCCGCGTTCTCTCTCACGGCTGCCTGGCGAGATGGGCACCGCGGTTACCTCCGTTCACAGGTGAAGAAACCAGACGGATGAAGCGACCTGTGACAGGTAGCACAGCTGGAGAGCGTTAGCACCTGGATTTCACCCTTGAGCCGCGAGTCCGAAGCGTATGCCGTTCAGTGTTCTGACAAAGCTCCTGAGAGAGCCTAGTGTCTCATGGGAAACACACTCACTCACATACACACGTTCACACATTTGCACATGCTCACGCGTGTATTACTCATAGGAACACGTGGACATACACGCACGCGTGGAGTTCGCCGAGGACAGAATACACAGTGTGTTCAAAGGGTCTGCAAAGAGCGGAGACCTAAAGACACTTTTCAGAGCGTGAGGTGATTCTCCTGTGTGGAACTAATTAAGTGATCGACTGCGACAGCTCGTTACCAAACTCTTAAAAAAGCTTTTGGATCTAAGGAAGTTGCTTGTCTCTGGTTGGTTTTGTTAAGAGGCAGCCGAGACCTGACCTATTTCAGGCTTTGAAAAAGTCCCATCTCATTTTGTGGGGTTTGTTTTTGTTTTTGTTTTGTTTTGTTTTGTTTTTTACTTTTTCTGTGACACGCGATGTCACAGACAGGGAGCAGATGGTCCATGGAGAGCTTCTGCTTGAAGCGGTTCAGTTGAAAGATGGGACGTCGTCTCGCTCAGTGCTGTTTTCAGGTTCTGAGATCGTTTCCCCTTTTTTTCTTTCCCACAGCCAACACCAGGAAAGCGGACTGCGGGTCAGGTAATGGAAGCAACAGACCTCGAGATCGGTGCCAAAAATGTAACCACCCAATCGGCTCCAAAGGAAAATATTCATTAAAGTGACACATGTTCCTATTATCGAACTCAAAACACTTGTTTGGACATCAGGGGTCGGAAAGCGCCGCATCCCGATTAGCTGGGATGTTCTCACTTCTTTTAGATCTTCCTTCCTCGTTTTTATGGCGAGTCAACTTTCAGAGAAATTCTTTCCCACTACTGTCTGCTGATCACATCCCAAAAGCATTCAAAAATCTCACTTGTTTCCTATAAGAAGAAATGGGAAGCACGACCACAAATATTTGTGTAAATGTCACCGTGTATTATTGGAAGCTTTGTTCAGTCGGTTAGAGAATTATTGTGGCCAGGAGACCAGCTGGACCCCACTCAGACGCTTCCTACACGGATCACGCACACCCAGACACACTCACACACTCACTCGCTCTGTCTCCGTTTTTCAAAAGTGAGAGAGATGGTCCCTTTCTTCT
Organism: Pteropus vampyrus; assembly: GCF_000151845.1. NCBI lineage: Eukaryota > Metazoa > Chordata > Mammalia > Chiroptera > Pteropodidae > Pteropus > Pteropus vampyrus. The sequence continues at coordinate 3,118 of NW_011894253.1, read as the reverse complement.
ACCTTCTATGTGTAGTCTTCAGATAGAAGGGACATGTTTGTTATGAGTGATTTCAAGCCGAAAGGAAGCGGAAAGACAGAGAGCTGGCCTCTTCCACAGAAAGCAGACAACAAAACACAAAGCGAGACAAAGCACCTTCGAGTGAGGCCAGTCCAGCATCCCGGCTCGTCATTCACCAAAGAGGAAGAAGGAAGCGAGGCAGCTGCGTTCACTTTAACTCTTTCCTGGAATGCTCTGAAGCCGATGCCCAGAGTTTCATTCTTATGGAATTAGATCATAAACGGGACCAAGCTCGCTGTTCAGTCATTTGTCACCAAACAGCAAGAATGCGGTGTCCTAACATGGAAAGAATGTCGTGCCCCAAACATTTATTTCTGGCCGTGTCTTTCCCAGCCTTGAGATCAAAACTTCAGCTGATAGATAAGC
>NW_011894253.1:0-1563 GCF_000151845.1 Pteropus vampyrus | reverse complement strand
GCTAATTATCATTATTTCTACTGCTATAGCAAATCCTATTTTAAGGACCTGTAAGATCTTATCAGCTCATTCATTTCTAACCTTAAAAAGAATCATTTTTTGAAGGAAAAATTGTTTTACAAAGTGGAAAATTATGCCTTAATTAATTGTGGTACACATATGGATTTTTTTTTTTTTGCCCCAAAGAAAATTACATCAGTTTCATTAATAAGCTTTACCAAAGATGTTTACACATATAGACATATATATGTGTGCGTATTATATATGTAACATGAGTATTATGTGTGTATGTGTATATATATATATATTTTTTTCTTTCTTTCTTTCTCTTGAATCAAATATCAGAGCGCCACAAATTGGAGGATCCATTGAAGACACACCAATGTTTTCTTCTCTAAAGATCCCAAGAGGGAAAAATTGCTGGATAATCAACAACTTCCCGTACTGCAACGCTCAAGGGTTATTTCAGAAGACAAAGGTTAGTGACTTATATGTGTCCTCAGCGTTACTCCATCTACGGTCACAGCCTGTATCTGCCCCAACAGATGCCATCACCATGAGCACAGCCTCCTGAGGGCACCATGGACTGTGGGGGTTCCAGCCTCCCCTAAATGCTCAGGGTACAAAAGTCACCACGTGCGTTCACTTGAACTAATTCACACTGACCAGGACTTCTTCCTTACTGAGTAGCAGTCCTTCAAAGGACTGAATGCGATTCTCTCTCTCTCTCTCTCTCTCTCTCTCTCTCTCTCTCTCTCTCCTTCTCTCTAATAGGCTTAAGAAAAACTTAAAGTGCTTTTAAAGCTCCTGCTTTCTGTCTCCAAACATCTTAACGCCTTTCATTTCTTCATTCCACTCTATTCTAATCAACTCCTATCAAATTGTGTTCTCAGGAAGGAATTTTCTCTTTTCAAAAAAATAAATAAATAAATGGAGAAACAGAAGCCATAGATGGAACAATATAATATTCCATCTAACACACGTTTACCTCTTCAGCCAGGATAACAGCCCAGTCACTCTGGTTGACAAACGTGCTGCCCTGTGGGGGTTTTCTTTTTATTTTGTTAGTTTGTTGTTTAATACCTGCAAAAACATGGATATCATTGTGCCTCTTCTTTGTCTTCTTACCTACCTTGCAATTTTTCTAATTGACTCGTGTCTAAATTTTACCATTCAGTTCACACTTTCCTGTCAAAATGTTTTCCTTGGAAAAAAATGCTCAAGATGAGATAGATGATAGACAGACAGACAGATGATGGATAGATAGATAGATAGATAGATAGATAATAGATAGATAGATAGATAGATGATAGATGATAGATAAATAGATAGATAGATAGATAGTAGATAGATAGATGATAGATGAGATAGATAGATAGATAGATAGATAGATAGATAGATAGATAGATAGTTGATAGATAATAGATGAGAACCAGTTTCAGTTGACACGTATTATACATTCAAGTCCTCGTAGATCATGCGTCATCAGTGAGTAGATATTTTGTTCTGAAACTACTGTCACTGCCTTTATGTGGGACAAGGGGACGATAGCAGTTGTTCTCC
>NW_011894252.1:1472-1823 GCF_000151845.1 Pteropus vampyrus | reverse complement strand
TAATTATATTCAAATAAATAAAACATAAAAAAGATTTTGATAATCTCATCATTTCTGGTACTATTCAACATTATAACTTTTTTCTTTGATTTTTTTAAATGAATTTAATAATTCTTGACTAAACTTTATTGGTCTGATTATGTCTTTTACTTCCTTATACAAGAGGTAAAATAAACCTTATATTTTTGACAGAAAATACAGTGAAACTGTTAGGTAGTCAAGCATGAGGAACAGGAGTGAAGACCCAGCTCTGTAACCATAGAAACTTCCCTTAAAGATCTTTAAGGGCCTCCCGGAAACATCTCCCTTTTAGGTTATAAATTATCCCAAATCCTAGAGCACTAAAGCCAT
>NW_011894252.1:0-1422 GCF_000151845.1 Pteropus vampyrus | reverse complement strand
TAATTATATTCAAATAAATAAAACATAAAAAAGATTTTGATAATCTCATCATTTCTGGTACTATTCAACATTATAACTTTTTTCTTTGATTTTTTAAATGAATTTAATAATTCTTGACTAAACTTTATTGGTCTGATTATGTCTTTTACTTCCTTATACAGGAGGTAAAATAAACCTTATATTTTTGACAGAAAATACAGTGAAACTATTAGGTAGTCAAGCATGAGGAACAGGAGTGAAGACCCAGCTCTGTAACCATAGAAACTTCCCTTAAAGATCTTCTTTAAGGGCCTCCCGGAAACATCTCCCTTTTAGGTTATAAATTATCCCAAATCCTAGAGCACTAAAGCCATCAAAGCTGCTGACTAAATCAGTCACAAATGCATGAGCAGAAAGTACTACCCTAATTTGCCCACCCACAACCTCAGCCTCATTATAGCACATTATAATATCATGACTATGCCTAGAAGTTCATGAATCTAATAACAGAGTGATATCTGGGTAAGCACATGCGCATTAGGCAAAGTGTTATGTAACAGCCGAATGTGAGACAAGATGACCTCACATGAGGATTACCTAGGACCTCTCATCATGGCCCAAATATAAACGGACCTCCCCATTTCTGCGTTGTTACAGCTCTGCTTGCTGAAAACCCACACTTCCCTTGGGGTGTACTCTATTACTCTTCACCTCCCAAATGCCACAGAACTGCAGCCTTCTTTAGCATAGCCTGTCTCCTTCTAAAACATACTTTCAAAAAATCTTACTTTTCCTAAATCTTTCCAACCTGAATTCTTTGCTGCATCGATGGGGAAGAACTGAGGGACAATACACAATCCCACCGTCCTCTCTGCTGCTGGGGTGGCCCCGGATTTCACATTACCCCAGCAGTAACAAGCATGAACACTATATGTTATTAATCCATTCAACAATTGTTTATTAGGAACATAATCTGTGATGGGCACATTGAATTTCGTTTCCAAAGAAGTTTATTTTATTAATTACCGTATTTCAAACTCAAGTAAATGTGCATGTGTGCGCATGTGTGTGTGCTTTGTTTTGTTCTTCTAAATAGAGAAAAAGTAAAGTTAAAATAACTTAAAATGCAAGGAAACACAGAAAAAGTTAAAAGGTAAAGTTAAAAGTAAAATCTTTGGTTGGAATAAATAATATAAATGAAGTCAAGTGAAATATAATGGAGGAGTTTTGTCCTAGACCCATCCTCCACCCTCAATTTTTGTCTCAATCACAAAATATCAGCAGTCCTCTAAAACAGCGGTCCTGAAGCTTTTTGACACCAGGGACCAGTGCTCCTTTGAGAATCTAATGCCCGATGATCTGAAGTGGAACTGAAGCGGTGATGCTAGCACTGAGAGTGGCTGCAAATACAGATGAAGCTTCACTGGCTTGCCTGCTGCTCAC
>NW_011894251.1:8401-9887 GCF_000151845.1 Pteropus vampyrus | reverse complement strand
GTGTCAGGGCTGCGTTGGGTTTCCCAGTTTTTATTTTTGACTAGTTCTGCCTGTCTGGGGTTCGCATTAGTCATCTGATGCACTCCGTAGATCCAAAAAGAGTTCCCTTTTCCCCCTAGTTGAATGGGAATGGGTATTTTTAGCTTCAGGTGCCTGAGGTTTCACTTTAAGGAGAAACTTGAGAGTTTCTAGGTGAAGGGCGTTAATAGTAATTGATGTGATTCACAGCAGCAACATTGGTCCCAAATTTGTTTTTGTCTCCTATGTGCCGGAGGTTGTGCTGAGTGAGCCCTTTGCGCTTGGGGGATTAGTTCACAGCAATCCTCATGACAGGCTTATCAGCCCATCGTACAGATGAGGAAACCGAGGCTCACCTAGATTAAACAGCTCGCACAAGGCCGGTAAGGGCGGAGTGGAGCGGTGGACCGTGGTCGCCTTTTCCTGGGCTCTGCCTCGGCAGCACCATGTTTGTAAAAGTAGAAGCAGAAATGTTTTATCGCATATAAGAAATGTTTCGAACACACATTAGGCGGAACTGCTCTTGCGCGCGAATCGCCAGTCGGCGTCCCGGCGCCCCGGCCGGCCTCCCGTTCATAACTGCGCGTTTCCTCCTTGGATTTCCTGCTGTGTTTTCTTTGGCTAATTCAGAATTCACCTTCTGTTCCTCTGTTCTACTCCGTTGCTGGACAGCTGTTCCACATCTGTGACTCTGAGAGCACGCGGTGGCGGTTTCGTTCCGCTCGTATGTGCTCCAGACCCTTCGGAAGAAAGGGTCTCGGGGGTGGGTGCTGCCGAGTGTCTTGTGTTTCCTTGTCACTGCATCCCCAGTAACTCACCAGTCACCAGCAAAAGCGTCCATCACGGGAATAAAGGAAAAGAAGATAAGACAGAGCGGAAGAGGGAACTCTGTGAAAAAGGGCAGGCTTTGCATTCTTAAAAACACAGTGTTCGGAGTGTGGCTTCGGATGGTGGGCGGGGTGGGTGCAGGACGCGTCTCAGCGGGGAGGCCGCCAGATTTCCAGAAGCCGAATGTTAAAGTCGAGCTGGTCTGGATGCGGATAAGAAGTTCTTTTGCCTCTTGTGCTCACTTTAAGACCGTTCATTTTTTATGTGTCAGGTCATCTGGGGGGAATCTCTTTGCTACCAGCCTGGCTCTTTCAGAGCCGCCTGACCCCTGACCTCTGACCCCTGCCCTCCCACACAACTGGAGAACTTGATTCCTTCCTCACAAAGACTTCTTTCCAACCCCTCCCCTCCCCCCCAAAACGCTCTCGGTCAGAGCTCAGTGTTTGGAACAGAGCCCCGGGCCAGAGGGCACTGTTAAGTAGCCCTTGGAAAAGTATGAGCTTTAAAGCAAACGGATGTAAAAGTGGAACCGCTCCTCTCGGCCACCTTTGCAAAAGTGCTGTGCGATGCTCTTTCACCTGCCTCTGCCGCTGCAAGGAAGGTGATGAGCAGCAGCCGTCCGAGACACAGAAGGGCAGGG
>NW_011894251.1:3233-5236 GCF_000151845.1 Pteropus vampyrus | reverse complement strand
GGTCATACAGGAATTCTGTGGTTAGCTTCTTGAGAAACGGCTAACACATTTTCCAGAATGACTTGACCATTTACATCCCTATCAGCAATGTACAAAAGTTCCCATTTCTCCAATCCTTGTTAATATTCTTTTAAAAAGTTATTATAGCCATCCTAGTGGGTATGAAGTGCAGTCTCATTGTGGTTTGATTTGCATTTCCTCGTGACTAATGATGTTGAACGTCTTCTCATTGCTTGTTGGGTATTTGTATTGTATATCTTTAAAGAAATATCTGTTCATGTCCTTTGAATTTTTTGATTGGATCGTTTGTCATTGAGTTGTAAGAGTTCTTTATGTATTCTGGATATTAAACTCTTGTCAGATATATGATTTGCACATATTTTCTCCCATCCTGTAGGTTGTCTTTTCACTTTCTTGATGGTGTCTTTTGATGCATAAAAGTTTTTAATTTTGACGAGATCCAATTTATTTTTTCTTTTGTCGCTTGTGCTTTTGGTGTCATATCTAAGAGTGCATCACCAAATCCAGGGTCATGAAGGTTTACCCCTCTACGTTTTCTTCTAAGAGTTTTATCATTTTAGCTCTTATATTTAGCTCATTGATCCATTTTGAGTTAGTTTTTGCATATGGTATGAGGTAGGGGTTCAATGTCATTTCTTTTTAACTGTGGATACCCGGTTGTCCCAGCACCATTTGTCGAAGAGACTATTCTCCTAAATATTTTTTATAGGTGATTCTGTTTTTAGGCTTTGTGTTCTGCCCCATTGATCTGCCTACCTAGTTTCGTACCAGGGACCACAGTGTTATTGGGGCTTCGTGCATTTCAGTCCATGCGTATCGACTCAGGCTTAGTAATAGTATTTAGTTAGATCGTCTCTGTCTTTGTTTATGAAGCAGCGTGCAAGTGCAGACTACTCTTTCTGATAGTTTATATGAGGAGAAAAGATTGCGCGATAGCTCTGAAGGAATGTAGATTCAAGGGGGTGGGATGGGAGAGATTTGAATGTGTTTATATTTATAGATTGATGGAAGGGTGCTGGTAGGAAGAAAAAAGTTAAAGATAAAAAAGAGAGGGTGTAGCTTAAGGAGCAAGGTTTTGGAGGAAGAAAGGAATTAAAACTATGGGTGCAGGCTTCTATGTCCTCAAAGATACCCACTTCTGCCTGGCTCGGTACTGACTGCTCCTTGTGACTGCTAAAGTCACCGTGCTGTAAAACAGCATTAACACACTTTGGATTTTGTAAGCAAGTATGTGGAGCTTGAAAATCTGGTTAAAATTCAGGCATTTGAGGTTAAGTGGATTTATGAAAGCCAGTCATTCTTTTTCTGTTAGAACTTGCTGTTTAGATTAATTTTTGGTTTAACAAGTGCATTCTTGTCTTTGGGAGTACATTTTGATTTAAAATAAGAGGGACTGAGGTTAAATTGTGACCTAAGAAACTTAGTTTTTATGTAAGATATGCCTTGGTTCTGTGAGATTCGAGATTTTTATTTTACTTTTATCGATTACCCTGTCTTTACAGAGTAAAATGGTATTTTAGAAAGCGCTAGTTTGTGTGGTCAGAAGGAGGAGTGCTAATTATAAGAAAGTAAGTGGCACTAAAAATGGAGCGAGCCGCGCCGGTGCCACCTGGATCCCCAGCTGCCTGTGCCACCAAAGTCTGTGTCTCTGCCATCATCCCGTTACATTTTCTTTAAACGATTTCTCTGTCTCTGTCTGTGTGTGTGTGTCCGTGTGCTGACAGGACCGAGTCTCTGGAAGGTTAACCGAGGCTGTCTCTGTGGCAGGATCGTAGCTGCCTTTTCTTTTCTCGTTCACTTTTTCCGCGTGAGCACATAGTTTCGCCTTTCGTGCAACAGAGAAATTTAAAGAACGAGCGGCTAGGGCAGCGCTGTGAATCAGTGAGAATAACGTGTGTGGAAATCGGAAAGACGGTATTAGCATCAGTCGTGGGTTTCGATGATTTGACTGCTGTAGTTATGCATATTACCGACCCGTTCTT
>NW_011894251.1:0-1528 GCF_000151845.1 Pteropus vampyrus | reverse complement strand
GCTGAAGAGACTATCGTCCTCTGTTGAATTGTAGTTGTACCTTTGTCAAAAAATCCGTTGGCCGTATGAGTGTGGGCTCGTTGGGGTTTTCTGTTCTGATCTGTCGATCTTTGTATCTGTCCCTCTCCCAATCCCACACAACCTCAGTTGATATAGTTAGAGAAGTCTCGAAACAGGGAGAGTGATTCCTCTAACTTAAAGTCTTTTGCAAAATTGTTTTATCCATTCTAATTCCTTTGACTTGCCATATAAATTTCAGAATAATCTTGCCTATATATATCTACAAAAGGTCTTGCTGGTTTTTGATAGCAATTACATTAAACCTGTATATCGATTTGGGGAGAATTGACATCTTTAGTATGTGAGTTATCCAATCCATGAACATGGTATGTCTCTCCGTTTATTTAGATTTTTTATTTCTTTCATTAGTATTTTATTATTTTTAGCATACAAATCCTGTATGTTTTGTTAGGTTTATTCCGAAATATTTCTTTTTTGTGTGCGATAGTGCTGTTACATTTAAAATTGTGGTTTCTACATGTCCGTTACTAGTACATAGAAGCAACGAATTTTTATATGTTGATCTCGTATTTTTCAGCTTTTGAGTTCACTCCATTAGACGAGGGGGCCCTCTGTACATCTGTCCTGTGTAATCCCATCTCTGTTCTTGGCTTCTGCTGAGGCGGTTGAAGGGATCCACGAGTGACCGGCCTAATCTCTTCAGAGAGCCTTCTCTGAGAATGTTCTTTTTATTTCTTCCAAAGCATTAGCAAGACGCTGACCAGCCACTCCATGGGCTTTTTCCTCAGAACACAATGTCCTGAGAATGAATCTCCTAATTTTATCTTCTTTTGCAATCTGAAGAGGCTGAAAATTTCTCAAATCAAGTCCTGGTTCCTTTTTGCATAACAGTTTTTCTTTCAATTTCTCTCTTTCCTCTTGCATCTTATCAAAAGCAGCAAGAAGAACTCAGGCTGCACTTGTTAAAGGTGCACTTTTTGAGAAATCACCTCAATTAAATAGATCTTTTCTATCATTCAATTCGGAAGTCACTTTCACATTTTTAGATATTTGTTACAGCAACACTCTACTTCCAGGTACCAAAATTTGTATTTATTTCCTGTGGCTGCTCTAACAAAGCACCACAAACTCAGTGACTTAAAACGTATTTATTCTTGTACAGTTCTGGAGGTCAGAAGTCCAGAGTCAGTTTCACTGGACAAGGTCACGGCGTTGGCTAGGCCCTGCTCCCTCTGGAGGCTGGGGAGAATCCATCTTCTTGCCCCTCCTCATTCAGTACCCCCAACCCGCCTCTCCCCAAATAACCTACCCTTCTGACTTCTGTCACCACTGTTCGCTTTGTCTGTTCTTGGCCTATTCTGGACGTTTCCTATAAATGGAGTCATCCAATGCGTAGTCTCTTGCAGCTGGCTTCTCTTACTGAGTATAATGTTTTCAAGCAAGCACTAGTGCTTCATTCCTCGTTACGGCTGAATAGTATTCCATCGTATGGACACCCCCCCCCCCC
>NW_011894250.1:5875-7820 GCF_000151845.1 Pteropus vampyrus | reverse complement strand
ATGGGAGTCAAGTGTGCCTGGCCAGGCATCCTGGTGTTTAGTTCATTTGGGAATGTGTTACCCTAAAAGAATGTGGATTACAGTGTCCCACTCTTTCCTCCAGACACTCGAATTGCAGCCATGTGGAATTTCTGCACAGAAATGGCAGGGCTCGAGGTATGGATCGCTAGTGAAGTTGGGCAGCAATAAAGGCCTGAACGGGGTTTGACCCGGAGATATCAGGTAGTCTGGGCTGAATTGCAGATGGAGCCAGGAGAGGACCTGGTGCGAATTGCTAAGTGTTAGGAAACCCCATCACCCCCACTTCCTTCCAGGAGGATCCCCTTTGGAACTCTCTGGAATTCCTTTGAAGTTTCAAACCGCAGCATTGCCAGAGTTTTGGCCCCAGGAACATGGTGACAAATTGCTGATACTTTCTCACTTCTCTCAGGTAATGTGACTGAGGTGAGTGTATGTATGACCTTAGAGAGTATTTACTAGCTTCAGACGGGGTTCCAATAAAGGCCTGATGGGTCATGAGTCTTTGGGATGTGAAAAATGACCGTTGTTGCACACCTAAAAATCAAGTTCTGGGGTGGTTTAAATTTCTTTCGTTCATAAGAGGTATTTGTTTTCTACTAATTCACCTAAAAATAGTGAAGCTCACAAATGTAGGTGTAGTTCTATGAGTTTTCATAAATGCATACATGTGCCACCATAATCAGGATACAAAACACTGTATTGCCCAACAAAACAACTTCCTAGTGCCCATTTGTAGATACTTTCCCTCCACTCTTAAGTCATGACTTGTTCTAGTTCCCGATACCTTTGCTCTTTCCAGAATGTCATATAAATGTAGACTTTTAATTACTATTTTTGAAATTCGATGTGAAAGTTTGAAAATTGGGTAATTATACTTGGCCTCCGGAGTTGTTGATTTAACAGTTTCAACAGTACGCACTACAGATGATGGCACATATTAGGCCTTCAAAATAGATTGCATTGTCATTCTCATGTGCATAACTTAAGTAGGACTCTGTTCCTGTGCTTAACTTTTGTCATTTGTACACTGGGGAGGATATTTGGGAGAGGTGATCGAATGAGGTAGTAGTAATTATGAAATTACACTAATCTCTGCAGTGCTATGAAAGCAAGAATTAATGTGGAACAAACGGACAAAGACTGGACTTTATTTGCCTTTTAATTAAACGCAAAGCTGTTATATTTTTCTCTTTTCTAACATTTAGTGGAAGTCTAAGCATATGGAAACAATACATGTGAAAAGCAAAATGGACATTTGGGGCGTTATGAAATATTAAAACGAGTTTACCCATTCTCCTATAAAAGAGCATTAAAATCTTCCTTGTTTGAGGATGTCTAAAAAATTGGGACATCACTCAAAATGATAGCCCATCTGCAGCTTATTTCAATTATTCTTTTGCCACTTATAGCTCTTGCCATTGCTTTTATCAGGAAAACATAGTCAGCCTGCAAAGATATCATGTGGAAAGGGCCAGGAGGGGTTAGAACTAGGAAGGTAAACACAAAGCTTCCTCAAAGTGTGGTTTTTGCAAAACAAATTTTGTCAGTCAAAATGCCAAATGTATAAGGCAATTTCAAATTTATTTGCAAGGATGTTAAACACAAATGCCCACACATCGTGGTTCAAATTAATAAGATGCCTCTGGTCCCAGATAACAATGTCCAATCTCATAAACATATATGACATGCACTAAAATTTTAACCATTGAAAAAAATAAGGCTGAACGATGACTGTATCTTCATTTTCTATGGAAAAAATAACAGTTGACTCCATGAATGGAGAATCATTTCTGTATCACTGTCCACTACTTACTAATATCTTTGAACAGTTCTAGAAATGTTTAAGGTATATTAGATGGGTAAATAAAGATGAATTAATGATGATAACCTCAGTCATTGAGGCCTTCATTCTGCATTTTCTTTT
>NW_011894250.1:2218-2572 GCF_000151845.1 Pteropus vampyrus | reverse complement strand
TTCTGCATGTGTGTTATACTTTTTAATAAAATCTATAACCAATTAATATACCTGAAATCATCTTAAGAGTTATAGAAAACCATTTTATAATATTCAACAGAAATGTATGAAAAAAAAAACTCACAGCTTTTGGGAACAGATGGTAATATGCATAGCGCAATAACGGGCATACCAAAAAAAGACCATTCAAAAAGAAACATATAAATGAAGTGAAGTGAATTGTTTTCTTCTACCAAGAAAAGGACAAACCTAGATTCCTATTACTTGACTCCTAGTCAACATTATACTACAGAAACAATCCAGTGTCACCTGAAAATAAACAAATGTACAAGAATTACAAAAGAATGAAAGCTT
>NW_011894250.1:0-2168 GCF_000151845.1 Pteropus vampyrus | reverse complement strand
ATGTCTCCCCTGGTTGTTGTGCTTATTTTCAGTACACTGGTCTTCCCAATTTTCTTCTAAAAGGGAGGTCCAAGAATCATTTTTGGTGAACCTCGCTATCTTCTGTTCATTGGATAATTTTTCTCCAAAAATATCCTTCTGGGAAGTGGACCCATTGGTTTTAAGTTGAATCTCATCGGCTGAAACAAAAAAGTGAACCAATCTTATAAGGAAGTCACCTGTGAGCAAGGAAATACATTCGGTTTAGCCTTTTCAGGACTTCATTATTAACAGTCCCAAGAGGTCAAAATGGTAGGCAATTTAATACACACAGAAAACCCACAACAAGGTTTCAAATGACAAACCCCTCTGTGCCGACAATGTGACCCATGGATATACACCAACACTGATGACACTAAGTGACTCTACGTCTCTTAAACACGACAAAAAGATAAACACAGGTTAATTTGTAGATTTTTCTTGTCACAGAAGAATTATTAGATTCTAGGACCATGATGGCTGTGACCATGTCTGTCTTATTTACCAATGTATTTCCCTTCTACATTCCAAATCTGAAAATCTTAACGAGTAAGAAATTTTTATTCTCCAAATAACTAAGTGAAAGAAACATGCCATCCTTACCTACTGAAACCAGGTTCCTGAAGGTTTCCAGCATCACATCTCTGTAGAGTTTCCTCTGGGCAGGGTTTAGCAAGGCCAACTCTTCCTGGGTGAAGTCCACAGCCACATCCTCAAAAACCACTGAGTCCTAAGACAAACCACATATATATAGGAGGATGAGTGACACGGACAACACAGGGCAAGTAGGCTCAATTCATAAAAAGTTCAAATAAGGTCCTATGGTCTCCCAGTGTCCATTCTCAGTTCCTGTGTCATAGTTTCAACAGCACCACTAACACACTGAACTCATCACTCTACATTTTTACTGTGACCCTCTTTGTCTGGTTTCTCTCTTTTTCAGAGTCTAGAATAGTCCAGAACACATTGGAAAAATGAGATAAATGGTATACAAATGAAACATATTTCCATTTTGTGACTATCGATTCCTTGTGACAAAAGCTATTTCATATCTTTCCTTATTGTCCACATCACTTTGCACTATATGAACCACAAGTTCAAACCCGGATAAAGTTTTAATAAATAAAAACACACTGGACAAAGTTCTAATAAGTAAAACCACACTGGACAAGGTTCTAATAAGTAAAACCACACTGAAGGACTAAAAGCTTTTCCTACTTACCCCTTCACCAACCACGAGTGGTCCAAGGGCCACTTTTTTAATGAAAATCCAACTTGCAACATGGGCCAGCAGACCCTATGTCTTGATGTACTCCAGGCCCTTAGAAGTAGACAGATTCAACTGGCTACATGAAGACATTTTTCTGGAGAAATGTTAATTTTAACTTATATGTGTATTACTTATGTCTTTTATTTATCATAGAATCAGTGGCTACTCTTTCTTCCTCTACATCCCATTCATTAGAGACAGAAGAGATATTGAGAAAGAGGAGGAAGGAGAAAGAAGATATGAGAACTTAGACTTTCCGTAATCCCCACATTCACAATCCTTGGTATTGGTATGCACCAATTTTGAGTACACACACACATACGCACACTGAAGTTATAAGGTGCCAGAACAGCTCTTTCCACTAGAAGCATAAAAGAATTACTCTGGGTCTCCCTAACCTTGAGGAACAGGCTAAGAGTCCTTATGAAAGAGACAGGAGGGATCCCTCACCCCTTTCACCATATGAGCACACATTGACACGGTGCCAGGTATGAAACAGGAAGAGAACTCTCACCAGAAAATGCTGGTGCTTTGATCTTGGACTTCCCTGCTTCCAGAACTGTGAGAAATAAATTTCTGTTGTCTATAAGCTACTATGTGGCATTTTTATTGCAACCTGTATGGCTCAGCTAACACACATAGCTAGAGGCTAGTATGATGGAAGCAAAGAGAAATTGGGAGTAACATTTGAGGATGCTGGAGAGTGATGGGAGGTGGGGCAAATCATCTTGTGGGGAGCTAGTCAACTCTGACACTGTGAGAAATGCTGAGCTACTTCATTCAGGCTTTTGCAAGAGGAGTGATCTCATCTGATAAGTTTAACGATCCATCAGATATACTGAGACTAGGCTGCAGGGGACAGATGTAGAGGCCAGGACAC
>NW_011894249.1:4490-5520 GCF_000151845.1 Pteropus vampyrus | reverse complement strand
GCAACTCTTTTAAATGATGGTACTTTTCAGAGGCAGACAGAAAATCACTATTGTAAATTTCCATATAAGGGGTAATTTTTGAGAAACAAAGTACTATCTTTAAGTGATTCTTTCCTTAAGATAAGACAGTATTTTGCATAAAATATGCTCAGTTTATGTTAATGTAGCCCTTTCTTTTGCTGATTATTTTGTGTAGCTAGGATCAACTTAGGAATTCCAAGTATTGTATCTCTAAAAAACGTGCCTTCGCACTAAGTTGGAGGAACAAACTGAAGTGTGAATCCATGGGATGCTGGATGTTATGGCAAAAAGGAAACGTCCTTTCTTTAAAGAAAAGGAGAACTCTGCCCAACAGCCCCTTCCCCTGGGGGCTGGTGCCCCACAGGGTACCTTCGAGGACCGTAAGAGCTTGGGAGCATCGCGGTCCCTAGATTCTCGGCTCGTCTTGCTTTGCGAGTTCTCATTCCCAGGACTTGGGCTGACATAGCATAACGCGAAACATCCACAAATCTCCAACCAGACAACTCCCCAAGCAGGTGTCCTCCCGGCCCCTCCCGGAATCTTACGCGGAGCTCATGGCCACATCCCTTAATCGCTGTGTTCAAATACAAATTCACGGTCTGCCCCCCTGTCTCCATAGATGACAACTATGTCCATTTTCCCTTTTCGTGGAATAATAGATACCTCACATCCCCAGCTGGCCCCATGGCTACCTTCCCTGCAGCTAGGTATGGCTGTGCAGAAAAGAGAAACGTCACCTCTGCTCCTCACGCCCACACGTTGTTGATGGACTGCAGCTCTTTCCCACCTGTCCTTCGCAGAAAAGCCAGAATGATCTTTCTAGAACATGCTTCCATTACATCACTCTTTTGCTCAGTCATCCAACGGCTCCCTGGGTGACTTAGCGTAGAATCCAAGGGCCTTACACGGGTCTGCGTGGCCTGGCACGACCTGCCCCTCCCCTGCCAGCCGCAGGCTTGCTCCCCTTCTGTCCTCAGCATCCCGCCCGCCAGCCCCTGGGCTCGGGCCC
>NW_011894249.1:2991-4200 GCF_000151845.1 Pteropus vampyrus | reverse complement strand
GTTGGAGGAACAAACTGAAGTGTGAATCCATGGGATGCTGGATGTTATGGCAAAAAGGAAACGTCCTTTCTTTAAAGAAAAGGAGAACTCTGCCCGGCTACCTTCCCTGCAGCTAGGTATGGCTGTGCAAAAAAGAGAAACGTCACCTCTGCTCCTCACGCCCACACGTTGTTGATGGACTGCAGCTCTTTCTCATCTGTCCTTCGCAGAAAAGCCAGAATGATCTTTCTAGAACATGCTTCCATTACATCACTCTTTTGCTCGGTCATCCAACGGCTCCCTGGGTGACTTAGCGTAGAATCCAAGGGCCTTACACGGGTCTGCGTGGCCCGGCACGACCTGCCCCTCCCCTGCCAGCCGCAGGCTTGCTCCCCTTCTGTCCTCAGCATCCCGCCCGCCAGCCCCTGGGCTCGGGCCCCTCGCTGCCTCTCCCAGCACCGCCGGTGCGCCCACCTCAGGGCCTTTGCCGATGCCGTTTCCCTGCCTGTACTCCTTCCGGTCCCTCTTCCAGTGTGACCTTACTGAAAAGGGCTTTCTTGAACACTATAAAAAGACACTGTTCCCGTTACAGCCATGATTCTCTATTGCCCTAAGACGCTTTAATACATGTAATAAGACTGATTTTTCCGGACGCTGTATATATACACGTGGATGTCTGTACGTCCTGTCTGCCACTTCCAGACGACGACTACAAAGGCGAACCTGTGCTGTTTTATTGCTCTCAGCGCCTAAAAGGTGGTCGCACTTGGAGTCAATAAATAACCCAGTTTTAGGACCTCTCAGAAGGGGGCGGCTACTCTCTCTGAGACGTAGTGCACGGTTAATGGACCATAGGAAATTCCAAATATACGATCATTTTACTGTACTTGGGGGCCAATATTATGTTTGTTTGTTTGTTTGTTTCCACATACGGCATTATCAAACATCTTACTCATGAGCACTACTACTTTACAATTCTTTTCACTCATTAAAAAAACACCCTCATCAGAGAAATTTACATTTTTGTTCATGTTCTTATCACCTTTTTATGCCTGGCTTAGGCTCCCGTGTAAACTTTTCTGTGCAGGAAGGAAAGGCTCGAAGCTGTGGCAAGAATTGGGTCCATGGGGATTTTATCACTGGCCATTATTCCTCCTGCATCTTAAATTTGTGACAGTTCAATATAGAATCCTCCCCTGAAGAAAATTAAACTGAGAAAAATCTCATTCT
>NW_011894249.1:0-2015 GCF_000151845.1 Pteropus vampyrus | reverse complement strand
TAAAGTAACTGTAGAATTTTAGACTGAATATAGAAAGAATATAGTTAGACTTCAGGATAAAAATCTGTTCTAAGGAATATGTTCTTTATAAAACGTTAGTGGCTTATTATTATTACTAATAACAGTAATATATATTTTAAACTTAAAAATAATTTATTAAAACAATTCTCAGTTATTCAAGTTCATCCATTTACTTACTCTGTTATAGTATTCATGTTGAACGTCTACGCTGGGCAATCTCTTAAATACCGGGAATGTCAAAACAGGAAATACAGGGTTCAGGTCCTTGGGTTTGACAGCAGCGCAGCCTCAGTCCCACCAGTGTCGCTCGAGGCCCCTTGATGTGCTCGTCCACTTCTGCTCGCCATAGGAATTCTTACTTAACATTGCTAAATTGTCAACAGTTTCTTTAAATGCATTAGTACCCAATGTTTCTGGAGTGCTTACTAAGTTTCAGAACGCTGAGGATGCAAAAATCAATCAGGCCACAGGGAGCACAGGGGCTGGAGGCCGGGCCGGCCTGGGGGGGGGGGGGGGGCGCCTGCACGCTGGCTCTCCGAAGCTGTGTAACTGGAAGTTAGATCCTGAATTCACAATCCCTGTGGACATCACTTTTTCTCTCCATCCCTCCTTTTGACATAAAATTGAACCATTAATGGCTTCTGTAAGGTCTAAATTAAAATCACCACCCTCTGAACCCTTACTCTGCCCAGGCACAGAGCAAGCCCTTCACACAGCTCATCTTACTGAGTCCTTTCAACAGTCTGCCATGGTAAAATACTTTTGGGAAAAAAACCAAAACAATGCTTCTAAGTTAATTGGAGAGACATATATACATATATACATACATACATACATATATACACACACACACACACACGTTAGTCATACACTAATTTTATACACTATTATTTGAACAGTAATATAGTTACATTAGTCCTTATTGCAAATAGATCAATGAAAACCACTGCAATATATTAAGAGAAAAGGTAGGAGAAAGTATCGAAACTCTCTGACTGTTTTTAGCGTGGCATTGATACCGCAGCATCTGATGGAGCGAAGACTATGGTTATAAACTCTAGTGCATAATTTCTTGAGTGTACTTGATTAAAATATGTCATATTTACATTAGTAAAGGCAGGTCTTATTAAGACCACAAATTTGTTAAGTTTTTTCAATGTTAAAGAGTTTGAAACTTAAAAGAAATGGATTTAATTGTGCATAAACCAATTTTTAAAAAGAATATCAAAGTATCACTATGATCCAGTTTGCTCAGGAAGACAGCGCTGTAGCAGTGTGTGTGACTGTTCTGGAATACGCTGGCTCATATGCCACAGTGATGAATAACCTCTGAACCCAGCCCCGGGTTACAAAGGAAACTGTTAAGATGACTTCACTAACAAGTAAAGTTAAAGATCAAATATAAAACTTGTAGATGTTTCCTTAGCAAAAGTGAATCCATAATTACTCTTAGGCCTTAGCGGACACATCTCACATCTCACTAATTTTCAAAAAACCGCTGTTGTTATTAGAATATAGTATTATTAAGACAACAGTGTTCCCGGTCACCCGGCACATGTTAGGCAATCAGTAGGAACCTGTTGAACGAAAGGACAGAACCTGACCTTAAGTGGCGGCCTTTTTTCCTTGAGAGACCATTGTAACACCATAATTTTTTTCCTAAGTACTGATGTTAACAAATATTTAAAAACTGAATAACTCTACATCTTGTATAAGGTGTTAAAGTTTTAGGAGTTGGGTAAATTACATTTATATCTGTTGAACATTTTTCCAACTACAAAAGGGTGGGAGGGGGAAAGCACAAATGAATGAAACGCACTGCTAATTTCTTCGGATGCTCCAGGATGTGGGTAAATTGATTTATTGCCCCATCTCCCTACCTGCAGGGAATGTTAAATCCAGAGGGCTTCATGGATCACTTAGCATTCATTCAACAATGAAGCATTTGTTCAGTGACCACTTTGTGCTGCTGCTAGGCATACTATGATGAATAC
>NW_011894248.1:10366-11990 GCF_000151845.1 Pteropus vampyrus | reverse complement strand
AGAAGTCACTGACTTGCAACTTCTTTTCTTTTCTTCTTTATCCCTCAGGGTCGGCCTGACTGTTTCTAGTTTGCTCCGATTTTAGTTTTCTATTTAACTGTTGCGCTTGCCAACCCCCAGATCTTTCACGTTGTAACACCCACGCTACACATGTCCCGTCGCACCCCGCTCTCCATCGGCTTTGCTGAAATCAAGCTGCCGGATCAGTCCCGTGTGTTAGCAGGATAATAACTTTCCTTAGCGGGGCAAAATGGTGCAGAGCGAGTGTTGCCTTTTCTGCATCAAAGGCTTGAGAGATTCCTTTAACCGCAAAAATGAGAATAGAACGTAATGGAGATGTATAGGAATCCCACGATGGCAATCTCGCTGCTGGAAATGTTCGTGAATTACCTGTAATTTACCTCGAAATGTACCATATGTTGGACTGCGAAGAGGCACTTTTCCTTTTTTTACTTAAATGGACTGCTATTCAGAACACTTCCCCCCTACCCCCCTCGACATGGGGATAAACGTTGGGAGTAGGTGGGGGGAAGCGCCCCATGGACGTTTCACAAATTAAAGCAGGCACATGTTATTGTCTGAATGCTTCTTCGTACAAGGGAAAGGAAATGGAATTAAGTGCGCACCCCTCCTTACACACCGTCAGCCCCACAGGGCCAGGGTGAGATTAAAGACACCTTTGGAGGGGAGCAGGCAATGAAGCACCAATTCACCAGTTTCCTTCATGCATTTCGAGTACAGGGACAGAAATGACAGACCCCTTCATGGCTTGATTTATGCAGTCAGGAGACTAGAATTGTGGCTCTGCCGGGCTAGAGGGGGGCCTCATTTTCTAATCTCACGGAACCCCCTCTTGCTCTCGGCGGCGCCCTAGACAGATCTGCCACGTGCTCTCTCTTTCATGTTTGTAGTGGTGGCTTATTAATATATATTTCTAAGAGTGTCGACTTCCACTTCAGATCTTTCGAACACCATCAGAATCTCAGTTTATTAATCCCTCTGAAGCTGAACAGATGTAGAGGGGGAAGAGCCAACAATGGCAAACCTTCTTTTCCACCCAGAGCCATGGCCTTGTCACTGGCCCTGCCACATCTGCGTTTTTGAAAGGAAATGTCATAATATTGCTAATCAATAGGAAGAATGACAAGCCCATTTGTCAAGAACAAGCCCGCACTGCAGCTATTGTCCTCGGCATCTTTCTCTTGGGCTTTGCAAAGAGAAGCCCAGGGAAAGGCCTGGGTGTGTCTGGCACAGCCCCCTCCTATGCCAGGGGACAATAGGCAGCCACTGGAGGGAAATAGTGGACGTCTTGCTGATGGTCTGCACAAGTTGGGCTAAATATAGTGGCAAGTGCTAGGGAAGAAACGGAGTTTCTAACAGGGGCGTATGCCAAAGCACCCAGGCGCTCTGCAAGGGAGACGCACTTCTGCTTCGAGAAGTCTATTGACCCTTCATCTGGGGAATGCGGTTGTTTATGTGTTTCCTTTGAGCTGCAGACGTTTCTTGCTGGTCTGCTGGTCAGAGGGATGAGCAGGTCATCTCATCTCAAAGACAGAGTGAAGTGGAGGAGGCGGGGTTGGTACTCAAACTCAATGATGATTTTCATCTTTTCTCTAGAGGAAGA
>NW_011894248.1:4725-7401 GCF_000151845.1 Pteropus vampyrus | reverse complement strand
GATTTGGAAATAAACTAAAGTTCCCAACTTTTTTCATTTTCATCGCCCTCACCAAACAACTGGTGGATGTTGTATTGTCAAGCACTAGGTCAATCGATGTAGACGAGATCTGGCTTAGAGAAAAATAGGTGGGTGGTCAAATGTTCTATGTGCTTTCTAATTTGAGAAAGAAACATCTTTTGGGGTTAAAGTTGCATAAAAGGTTGTGATAAGATACACTGGGCAAATGCACACACATGTAAACTTTGGAGTCAGACAAACCTGGATTTGATTTTCAGCGCTTCCATGAGACAAATCATTAACCCGGGCTTCAGTTTCCCTATCTGTAAAATGAGGAAATTATATCTACCTATAAATGAGGACTCGGACTCTCTCCATCAGAAAGCTGGGCTGTATGTACTACTGTTTTGTAATAATCATCCCTGAGAGGTGATTTCTCCTTAGATTGACCACTTTTCCCTTAAGTGACCAATAAAATTGGGAAATTGATGAGGCCGTCTTAGAACAGTGGATGCCAGTTTGCAGAGCCTGAAAGAGACCTCAGACTCTTTCATATTTATAGAATCTGCTGTTACAAAATTCTTTAGAAAGCTAAATTAAAAGGAAGTGAGTTTAAACTCGTAGAACCAACAGGGTTGCTTAAGAAACTGACAGAAAGGAATCTATACTTGTTTTATTCTTAAGTGGAAAGATTCTGTAAACTGATTTGAATAGAAGACTTTGAAAGAATGAAGCTGAACTGGAAAAAAATGGGCCAGGAAGTGAAAGAAATGTGGGTTTGGCTACAGGGTGTGCTCTGGGCATCCTTATTATGGAAGCCAGGGCTGGGTACTATTAAATTGATTGCTGGGGCTCCCTATTATTATATCCACATTTGATGCACCCCACAGAGAATGAGGAGGTGACCCTGAGGTCAACTAGAGGACTGGAGAGCTTGTTAAAAGGACATCTATTTTCCTTCAGTCACTGTTTGTTCTTGGGCTAAGTGACCACCCAGCTGTTGGGTCCCACAGCTGTTCAGGTGTCCCTGCCCACTAGCACCCAGACATAAGACATCACAGCTCAGCTGGGCTGTGGAAGTCTAGGAATAGTTCAGTGAGGAGGTAAGAAATAAATCCTCAGATCTTATTTCACCCAAACCTGCCTATGTCCCTTTTCAGCTGTCAAAAGATTGTGACAATAATGTCCAAATTACACATTCGTGTCACCAGTGTGGGGATCTATTAAAAGTCATCCGAATGCCAGGTTACACCCCATGCTAACTGAGTCAGATGGCTGGGGCTGGGAATCAAACGTCATCAACACTTTTTAAATATCCGCAGGTGATTCCAGTGTGCGGCAAAGTCTGGGACCGTTGGACCGAACTTTCAAACAAGACATTACCTCAAGGCTCACGAATGTATTTAAAGCGGCTGACACACGGTAGGTGTCTAATAAATGATAGCCCTCTTTCCTGTTAGTAAGATGATATAATTATTGATGATGATGATGATGATGATGATGATGATGATGATGATGATAGTAAGCCCTTACACATTTAGGACACTTTACAATTTACTCTTCTATCTATTATTTGTTCTAACTCTCACCGTTACCCCACGAGATGAACATGAGTACTATAATTTCCACCTTTCAGATAAGGAAACTGATGCTTAGGAAAAAAGGGAAGTGACCTTCCCAAGCGGAGCCTGGGCTATAGCTGCGTCTTCTGACTCCTGCTCCAGAGCTCTTCGTGCCACGCGACACCGCCTCTGTGCTCAAGATGAGAGAAGACACATCCTGCACATAAATACATTGAGCATGCACAGCAGCTAAAACACTGCAAGTTACTAATTAGTTGAGATCATCTGCAGGAAGCCAGGTGGGCGTCCACGCCTAGTGTCGGCTTCTTCATGATGCAGCTGGGTTGGCGGAAGCAGCAGGGTCTCCTCTTCCTCGTACCTAGCTGGCGGGCCAGACGTCCCGGATCTCCCCGTGCAGGCGCGGATGAGAGGCTGAGCGGATCAGAGAACAGACCAGGCCTGCCAGGGCCTGAGCCTGCTCCATTATCTGCTCGCATGAGTTGAAGTGCAGAGTGCTGGGGGTAGGTAGGTCCAAAGAGCCTTCTACCCGGATCCACACAGGGTGCTTAGCAGTTAACCCTGTTCCCTTCCCACATGTCAGCTGAGTCTTTAGTCTTCCTTTGGGGAAGGTAAAATGTGAGAGTCGAGGGAGCATTGGAAGCATTGGTTTTCATATTATCTGCTTCCTTGTGAGATAAAAGGGAATCAAGTAAACATGATGCTGGGAGACAGGATTCTTCCTGCAGCAGAAGACTAGCCATAAGTGCCATATTAATGATATTAGAGGTAGGAGCGGTGAGGGTAAAACTGTCGAGACAGAGTGTTGTGGTCATGGGGAGGCACCATAAAGGCCGAAGAGTCGATATGGGTTTTGAAGAAGAAACAGGACAACTAATAAAGTCTTTGGCGGAATATCTTCTGATTCTCTGATCTAGTGTGTAAGGAATGATTTTTAGAATCTTAAGATTGGTTCGAATAAATCCATTATGGCTAATAGATTACCAACTAATCAGGCTCAGCTGAAAATGCCTCTTTGAGGGTGGTGATGGTAGCCCAGGATCTCAAGGGTACGTGGCAGGTGCGGGTCCTGCTCAGCCAAGTTGGCTAAACAGTC
>NW_011894248.1:0-2195 GCF_000151845.1 Pteropus vampyrus | reverse complement strand
CGAATCCTTGTCTTAAACTTCCAGATCGAGCCCTTGAATTCCCCATCAGGCTAGAGAGTCCTCTTCTCTTCCTGGAATCAAGGAGGTGCTGTTGTTCACGTCCCAGGGTTACTCAGGAGACTTTTGTGGGCATCTCTTTTGCCCATCTTTAAGTGATTGGGTTGCCCAGGGCTCTTAAATTATCTTCTCTTTTTAATTTTCTTTCCCTGAAGGTCTCATCCACTTCTCTGATTTTAACTTCCATCTATAAGCTTATGATCCACATTTGACCCTTCTTTCTTGCTGCATTTCTTTCAATTAGTCTCCCTATTAGCTTAGATCAAAGTTTCTCAACAAAGTGTAATTTAGGATGAAGTAAGTAAGGAGCCTCGGGAGCAAAATTAAAGAGACACTCACCCTCAGCGTCATGCAGGTGGCTACCATGGCGATGGTTTTAATTGCCATCTTCATTAGCGCTCCCACAGGCTACCAAAATAACTTCCTGCCTCATTCTTGTTTTCAGATTTACCTAATACAATTTATCTCCATGCTACTCAGAGCTCTTGCTAAAAGTAAGCTTTGATCATGTCTCTTCCAAGCTTTAAAAATAAAAGCGCTTGCTCCATTCCCAGCCTCTGACCCTTTATGAGTGTTGATGGCTGACAGGATCCACTTGAAAGTCCTTGGCTTGGCACACGAGGCTCTTCTTCTTACCCTCCCCCACCACAAATAGTCAGACCATTTCACTCCCCCTCGCCAGCATTCACGCACCTCCAGGTCATTTGCCTTGGTTCTTCTTGTTCCTCTTTTCCAGGAAGACCCTGTCTTCTTTCTGTACCTAGAAAACTATGCATCCCTTAATGATGCTCTTTGAATGTCATGTCCTTTGCGAAGACTTTTCTTGATCTTTCCAGGCAGAATTACTCTCCCCACAGGCCACTGTACATATTTCTAATATGGCCTTTATGACATGTGTTCTACTTATTTTATATATACATTTCCTCTAGAAGATTTTGAGCTCCCAAAAGAAAGAAAACATGTCTTATTCAACTCTGCGTCCCCTGTTCCTAGCACAGTGCTATGGAGAGACAATCAATAAGTACTTACCAATTGAATGGATAGACAAATGAATAATCTGCTGCTTAAGCAATCTGTGGAACGAATTCCAAGAAGACTGGTTCAATAGATTTTTGTGTCTAAAAGTTCACTCGCGCCCACATTGCTGCTGCCTGGACATAATTGTGATCTAGTAAATTTGGTTAGTAGAGAACCTTGATTTGAATTTAGGTCCAAGATCTTCCTCTGCTCATTGGCTTCTGTGTCTTGCTTTGGTTTCTGCTTGCATGTCTTATTAGTGTTCTGCAGATGCTAAAACCTGTCATGAAACCCCAGTGGTTTTTACCAAGCAGTACCAGCCATTCTGCAGGACTCGCACTGAAGAAGAATAAACTTTAAAGCCAGCAGAGAAAAATAGACAATCCCAGGAAAGGTTTTAAAACATGAGTTGTTGACTGGCCTGCATGGAGGAATCCGATATTTGGAGGTAACAGAAGAGATGGTTCCTGACATGACTTCAGAAAGACCTTAGTGCCTGGAACTTCCACTTGACCACATGCACAGGTGCTAAGACACAGGAACCATCAGTCTGTCCTTAATATCTCTTTCTCACCTAGAATGAAAATTGTCTTGCCTAGCAAAAGAGTTAGGCTCAGCCAGAGGGAGGGGCTTCGGATTATGTTTCCTGAAGGATCTATGTCATTATAATGAAAAGAGCAATAACTTGTCAGAGTCCAGCGGAGATCGTAAGACTCCCTCTAGTCCCACGGAAGTGCCGAGACAAAATGTAGAGTGTGGTGGGGGCGGAGGGGGGGGGAAGGGGGACTCAGGTGACTTATATGTGGGAGTAGTAGGGATTTTCCCTCTAACTTAGGAAATCTGCAATTTTTATACTATCACAGAACAAATAGAACCGTGACTAATGTTATATATAATTTATATAGGTGGTTTCACATAATTTTCACAGTTAGGTCACATTTATGACAGTTAAAAGGTGTTTTTTCCTACTCTGAGATTTATGAGGTAGAGTGGACTTTGCCCACCCATGATCCCTGATGCTATATTTATGTTCCCAGAGACTGTTTCCTTCACTTCTCCCATTTTGCAGGTGGAGAAACTGAGACTTGTCCAAGGTCACATAGCTGGCATGCGACAGAGTA
>NW_011894247.1:5053-5375 GCF_000151845.1 Pteropus vampyrus | reverse complement strand
TTCCCGGGAGTCCCGCCCACCCGAGGACGGCGGCGTCGCGAGCGGGGTCCCTGTGCCGCCTTCGGCTGCGCGGGCGATTTGCACTGTACGGAGCTGTGCGGCCGCTCCGCGCGTGCGCAGGCCGTGCCGGCTAAGCCCAGCGTCCGCCTGCGTTCTCTACGTGAAGGGCCCTGGCTGCCTGCTGGGGCTCGTGTCCCACACAGCGGTAGGCCGAGGCCATCTGTACGGGCAGTAAATCAGTTCAAGTTCAGCGTCGTAAGCATATTTAAAAACTGAGGTTCTATAAGAGAAGTCTCGGGAAAATATATCTTTTCCTGTGACC
>NW_011894247.1:1131-4351 GCF_000151845.1 Pteropus vampyrus | reverse complement strand
TTCAGACTCCGTATTGTGTGTGAAAGAATTTATTTGGGGGCGCAGATCCTGACCTCGTCTCGTCTGGCACAACAAAGTAAAGCAGATTTAAAAAACAAAAAATAAGCTAGGGGGCTGGACTCCTGAAGCATATGACCAGCTGAGAGAAAAGTGACAGCCCGTCACTTCAGAGAACGGAAATGTGAGCCCGTGAAGACAGGAAGAGACACACGCAGAGAGCCGTCACGGGAACAGTAGGAGCGGCTGCTCACTTTGGCACTGGGGACGGGTGCCCGGCCGGCTCTGTGTGCCACACACTCCTCGGCCTGGGAGGAGAGCGCCCCAGGTCCCACCACAGTGGCCCGGAGCCTGTCCCGACCCTGTCCCTCAGTGCACAGGGAGGCAGGCGTACCTGCCAATGTCCTGGCCCACAGGGCCGGAACATTCTGCTGCTACCGAAGTTGTCCCCAGCGGCCTGCACCTAACTGCCAGGGAGCTGCCCAGAATGAGAGAAGTCCTCACCGGCCGCCTCCTCCTGACGAAGCCACGTTTTCAGCATCAGACACGGGGCACCGGTGACCGCCAGCGGGCTCCAAATGTTTGGTGCTACCAGCACTGGCCCCCTAGCCAGCTCCATGCCAAGCACCAAGGCCTTACCCAGAGCTCCCCTTCTTAATTCTGAGTTTGTCCTGCTGACTGTGGAAACCACATTTAGGACTCTGGGTGCCTTGCCAGTGTGTCCTGTGTAAGGACATCTGTTCAGGTTCTCCAGTGTCCGGGGCTGTCCCCTTGAGGCCATGGGTACCAAGAGCAAGGAGAGGGAACATGTGGACAGGCCACATCGTTAGCCGCCACACAAATGCTCCGGAAGACGCTAACCTCATGTGAGCGCTGCCAGACCCAGGCACACCCTCCACAGGCATCCCGTTGTCCCTTGACAGTCACCCCACACACATCTCCCGTGGAAAAGAAACTCGTCACTTTCACCCCTGATGCTATCCCCCGCTACCCAGCAAGTCCGAGCTGGTGCCACGTGCCTTTTTGCAAAAGGAGAGGTCGTGTCCAGACTGCGTCTACTTGAAAAGCCATTAAAAATGAAAAGTAGCGTCTGATGCGCTAAGTCCCGCACCACCACCACCCCGCCCCAGCCCTGACTGCCGGTGACAAGACGGCCCTGTCCCAGCCCCCTGTCCTGCGAGGCCTCCCTCTCCCCACTACTCACTCTCGCCAGCTCCTGCTCCCAGCGATAATGCATCTGAGCACGTGCAGGCATCTCCTGTCTGAGTGAGATTTTGGGAGAAACGAGGAAGTGTAAATAAACGGCACCACCGGTCCACGCACCCACGGGCCATGATGCGGAAGGAATTTTGAAAAGCAAATCTAAACGGGTCGCGTTGAAAGCGAAGTCCAAAGACTAAGACACGTACCACGACCAGTGGAAGGCGGGGCTACCAGAAAAGTTAAAATGGACAGGTGCTTTGGCAGAAGTGTGGGCTGAGGTCGGATCGGAGGCGGCCGGGCAGTCAGGCCTCCCCGGCCTCGGTCTCTTCGTCCGTGCAATGGGTTGTTCTTTACCATTAAGCATCATCTGCACTCGCCCGCCGTGGGTCAGTCCAATGCCGTTTCTCCTCCGTGAGTTCTCGAGTGGTTACCATAACGACTCACCCCGACACCCCGCGTGTTTACTCCATTACTTAGCCACCAACCCAACACAGCCATCGCGGCACGTGCTTCCTGATGCACCGAAAAGTTAGAAGCTGTCCTTCGTCTTACCTCGAGCATGTACTGTCTTGGTCAAAACAAGGAGCGAGGAGAAGTGAGAAGCATCTTTGATCGACGTTAGTTCTCATTTCCCGGTGACCCTTAAATTTCCCGGTGACAGTTCAAACAGCCAGGGACGTGACTTCACACTCGGGCTCTGTCGCGTTTTGTTTGCGCTTGGAGATGAGGTGAGGTCGCCGCTCACAGCTGGTGTGTCATACCCGTGCCCGCCACCAACACCGCAGAGACAAGTTCACTGCGTTCCTGCCCACCGCCTATGGGGACCATGAGTCGTGGCACCCAGGTCTGCCAGCCTGGTCCACATCTCAGGTCGGAGGCCCTTCGTTTTGAATCATCGTAATGTCCTCGGCATTGCGGGGGGAGGGTGAGCCGGATATTGGCATCTGTTGCCGTGTGCGGGTGACAGCACTGTCCCTAGACGTGGTGGTGGCCAGGACTGCAAGCCCCAGACTCCATCGGCAGCTCGCACGTCCTCCCGCGGTGAGTGGGCGCTCCCTTCTTGCTGCTCAGAAGCTGCCAGCCCACCCTCAGCTGCACCCCGTGACAAGGACCACAGAAGTCCTCATCCAGAAAGAGGAGGAGACGGCAGGACAGAAAGACAGGACCTGTGGCCCTTCCCTGAGGAGGCCCTCCTGGCGGCCACAGGCAGGAGGCAGGGTCAGAGCCTGGGGTCCCCGGCGGGCGTCTGGGGGCCACAATGCCGTGAAGTAAAACCTCACCCAGTCAGGCACCCCTGAGTCAAAAGTGCTGAGAATTTAGGCAGAGCAGAGTAGAAATTTAAAAAGAACAGAAATCCTTCCTGTTGAGAGGCTGTCAGTCCGCCTGGGAGCCGTGGGCACCGCCTGCACATGTCCGTGCTCACCTCCGCGGGGCGTACCTGCTCGTCTCGGCATTCCGGCGACGGTCTTTGGAAGTTGCAAAAAAAAAAAAAAAAGTTTTTAACTCACAAACTCAGATTAGTCTTTTTCGCGTTTGGTGTGAGCGGACGCATTTTGTTAGTTTTCATCAGCTTTCCTCGTCAAGACAGGAAGGCGGGTCAAGGCCGGGAGCCGCCCGCTCTCCAGCGTCCTGCAGCTCGTCTGCCCACACGGTCAGCCACAGCTGAGTCCCCGCTCCTGCCAGCTGTCGTCAGAAAGGTGATCTCATCCCGCTAAGTTACAGAGAGCTTCGGGAGAACTTAGCTGCGTAGACCTCAGCGTGAGGTTTTTGACATTTCTTTGCAAAACGCACAAAAGTGGTTGTGTCTCTTTATCACAAATTAAACCCGCTTGAAAGAGTTTATTACGAGGCTCTGCAGAGGAGAAGGCGATTCATCTCGCTGAAAAAGCAAACTCCGGCCGGGTTCTCTCTCGGTAGGGTCCTCACTGGTTCAGGGAGAAGCGCCTTGGCCACCTGCCGAGTCGTTCTGCCGTTCGCCTCGCTCGCCCATCCAGGTCACGCATTGACGGCTACTGTGTGC
>NW_011894247.1:0-737 GCF_000151845.1 Pteropus vampyrus | reverse complement strand
CATCCTGAAACTACCCTAGGGGATTAGCGGATTAGCGTGGGGAGGGAGCTGGAGACCCTAGCTCGCCCATGTGACGGGAGTGGACGGTTCAGAGACGGGAGGCTACAGGTCCCCATGCTCTAGGAACTGACCGTCAAGGTGACAAACACTACAACCACCTGGAGGACAATAAAAGGAGCGTGTCGCAGTGTTCGGGAAAGACTATCAGTGCTGTAGGTGGGCAGGAAAGGGAGTGTTTGGTAACTGGTGAAAATGGGGAGGAGAAAGGCGCCAATGGTCTTCGCTGGGAAGGAAGCAAGAGGAAGTAGCCTCCTGTGCCCGGGCTACCTCATCTGTGAAATCGGAGTCATAATGGTGCCTGCCTTATAGGGTTGTGGTCAAGATTAAATTATCCATTATATGTAAAGCTATCACAGTGGGGCTTGGTGCGGGGGAGCCGATGATGGTATTGCAGTTGTTTATGTTGCTGTCATTGATGATGATGTTTTTGTTGATGGCGGTGATGATGTTGTTAATGTTGTTACTGATGATGCTGTGATAGTGGTGATGATGGTGATGGTGGTGATGATGGTGATTGATGATGATGATGGTGATGGCGGTGATGATGGTGATGCTTATGATGGTGATGGTGATGATGGTGATTGATGATGATGGTGGTGATGGTGGTGGTGATGGTGGTGATGACTGTGTTGTCTGTTGGTGATGATGATAGTGCTGATGATGGTGGTGGTGATGGT
>NW_011894246.1:2848-4516 GCF_000151845.1 Pteropus vampyrus | reverse complement strand
CCCAGTGAGATATCAAAGAAATAGCAACCACGACCTCCCCCACGCTCACCCCTTCTCAATTCAACGTTCCCTCTTTAAGTTTCCTTTATATATGTATACATATAATGAGGTTAATAAACTTGCTCGGAGTGTTAGTGGATTACATTAGGTTACTTGTCTCCTTTCTATGTACCAATATCATCCTACTTCGAAGTATGTAAGCAGTAAATCAATAAATAGAAATATATTGAAAATCTCCTGCCCTAACTCAAAGTTTCATGAAGGCACATTTCTTTTCGGTTTTGTTCACTATACTTTCTGCTTTGCTATTTACAATTGCCTAGCTCCAGGGTGCCATTTAAAACTATTTTTAATAAATTAATGAATGTAACCTGAAATATGATATGAAAAGGAATTTTCTTTTTAACTTTCTTCTAGAATGTTTATTTAGATGATATATCTATCTGTACTTCTTGCCATTTGGCTTTGGCTGTGATGAAATTAAGGGAAAATAATCATTTGATATGAAAATCTTCTTAGATCCAATATTCACTAACATGATGGCCCAGTTATATCAGCAGACGATCCAAGATAAAAAGTTCTAGATTTATACTACACCTCACAGTGCACATTAGCCTGTGGATTTCCTTTCTGGTCTTCACTCTGGAGAACAAATATAATGCTCTAGACAATTGTAAAGAAACTGCATAAATGGAATTTTGAGATAAAGGACCTGGACTTTTTCCAAAGGCCAGTGGAAAAGAGAACTTCAATTCACTTCGTGTAATCATAGCATTCTACTAGTTAAAAGTTAAATGAATTTAAAAGCTGAAATATCCGACTAATGTAGTTTAAGTTAGAAGGAAGATTTATTACCTTAATAATGTTTTCAATAGAAAAAAAAAGACCAAATAGTATTTACATTAGTATTACATTTGTAATGTTCTATATTTGTTCTCCAGGTACCTGTGAAATAAATGCACTGTATCCAAACAAAATTTTAATAGTGGTCATTGCTCTGTAGATAAATGCTAGATAATACTATAACTTACTTCAAAAATTAAATGAAGGGCCTATGTTGTTGGCAGTCTAATCAATTAAGAATTTATCCTCTTATGATAAACATAACACAATTTCAGGTTCACAAGACCATTCATTTTATTTTAGGTTGTTGTCAAAGAAAGAGCACAGAGGAACTCTTCTAGGTTCAAGCGGGCAGTGATGGGATATAGAAAGTTTTTTTTTTAAATCCTCTTCCCTAACTTTATAGATTCCTGTTGTGCAAAAAATGAACTGTTATGTACTTCAAAACATCCTAAGAATCAAACAACACATTAAAAACGTAATTTTCAGCAGGTTCCTAGTATTGAATTACTATTTGAAGAGAGTTTTAAACAAATAAAAATATTTCATTATCTCTTAGACATTTTCTAAAGACTTTGATTTTATAGATTTCACATATGATTTGGATACAAGATATTTTATATATTCATTTAAAGAAAATGATCATGATGAAAAAGGTTTAAGATAAAACATAGACTTTGAAGTGACTCTAACCTGAGTTCCCATCTGTATATATCTTTTACTTGTCAGTTCTGTGACCTTAGCCAATTAACTCCCTGTCAGGGACTAAACTCCTAGTGCTGACAGAAAAAACTGGTATTGCTCATGGCATCATGCCTTATTCTG
>NW_011894246.1:1662-2223 GCF_000151845.1 Pteropus vampyrus | reverse complement strand
TTGGGGGCAATGACAGAAGAGTAGCATGCATCTACGAAGGACAATATGCAGAGGAAGAAGTACACAGGGGTGTGCAAGTGGGGGCTGGTTGTGATTAACAATATCATCCCAAGGTTCCCCATCAGGGTAACAGAGTAGATGAAAAAAAATACAGCAAAAAGAACACTCTGGAGTTCTGGATGGTCGCTAAATCCCAAGAGAAAGAACTCGTTTTTCACAGTGCCTTACTCCGACGCCATTCTCTGAAATATGCCTGGACTTCTGCAATTGTGACAGAGTAATAATGGCAATATTAATGATAACCTCAACATAAACTAAAAAAAAAAAAAAAAAAAAAAAAAAAAAGAAAAGTAATTCTAAATCTACTTGAGCATCTTAATAACTCTTAGGCATGTCTACAGTTAATGGAGAAAATATATAGATTTTTAATTTTTACCTAATTGATAAATTATCACCTATTTCTTAAAGCTACTGTAGTCCACATTAAACAGTGACACCATCAAATCAGTAGTTGAACCCTAAATGTGGGCTTCGATCTTTCTTCAATTCTTTCATCTTTCA
>NW_011894246.1:0-339 GCF_000151845.1 Pteropus vampyrus | reverse complement strand
CCACATTAAACAGTGACACCATCAAATCAGTAGTTGAACCCTAAATGTGGGCTTCGATCTTTCTTCAATTCTTTCATCTTTCATCAGTATCAAGTGATAGTTAACCAGTGTCATATAGCAAACTCTGAATAAATAGCCTCTCTTCCCATTTGTGTTGTTTTTATTTCTACCACAGATAAAGCACTGCTGTTCCAAGTGAAGCCTTGTAAGGGCAGAGGAACAGAAGTTCTATATTTCTCACCTCGAGATGTGACTTCACCTCTGAGGAACAAAAGAACTCCTTAGAATTGTTTGATATCCACTGAAAAATAGAAAGAAGATTCAGAAGTAGTTATAAAA
>NW_011894245.1:5448-8929 GCF_000151845.1 Pteropus vampyrus | reverse complement strand
ATCTAGAAGGATACACCCCAAGTTGTTTTATAGTGGTTACCTCCTGGGAAATAGGAGTGGGGAATGGTAAGGGAAGGAACTCGTTAACTTATATTTTGGGTTATTGAAGTCTTTTCAACAACTGTGTATTATTTTATAGTTTAAAACACTGTTCTTAAGCAAAGAAGATGGTATACTTCAAAAAATCTTACAACAAATTATAAAATAAAAATTGGTAATTTATAAGGTAATACTTCTGCAATCTGGAATATTTAACTGTCCAGAATAACTCAGGCCTGAAGGATTTCAGGATCGCCAAGGTTTTACCAGAATAATAGGACACTAATCAAACAGCAGACTTGTTTACTTTTCTGTTTTGTGCCTAATAATAATCATTATAATTTCCACTTACTTGCAAAGAGAGATTTGAACACCACTTCATTGAAGCAAGGGTGATTAGAACCCACAATTATATGATATGAAAAATATAATTTTGTAGTGAGAAAGAGATTATTATGTACAGATGCTCTAAATCAATGATTTGCATCTTTTTTTCTGTCCCATCACACTAAAGAAATTTGACACATTTTCATCCTAACAGTGCCTCTCATTTGCAGTGATTCTCAACACGAGCAGGGGTATTGGCCTTCCAATAAGGACTAGATGGGAAGAGGCATCTTGAAACCACCTACTCCCTGCTATCCCTCTACATTGAGATTTGCTACTTTGGATGAAAACTTAGTAAATGATTTTATTATCAGCTGCTCTTTATAGTGTCTGTTTTATCCAAAGGGAAGAGGTTTCCCTTATTTAATTCCTCTTCTTTAATGGAAAAGCTTTTTTGGTTAGCTCCCTTCTGTTTATGCTACTGCAGAGGACAATTTCATAGTAGGAAGCTATTTTTCCTCCTAAATAACTATATTCAGAATGTTAAAACTTTACATTTTAAATATATTGCAAGATTAAAATTTCTCAACTTTTGGTATTCCCAGTATATTTTCTTTCTTTTCTATTTGTCTGTTTTGATGGCTTTGGTTTAATTTTGATTTTTGATATTGGTTGACTTTTGGTAGTGATTTGGGGATGGGAATAAATAGAAAATAAAGCAACCGATTATGTATGGAGACATAGTTAGAGACAATTGAATAATGTCTATTTTGATTGATGGTAAACAGTGACTTCAAATAACTTGGTAGAGTGTCTTTTTTGTTTGCAGTCATAAAGTTGAAATCAGTCATTTTTTTCTGGTATCTTAACATTCTTTTAATAAATTTATACTGTTGTATTTGTATGGCAAAGATTAACTAAAATTTCTATGTAAAAAAAAAAAAACCTCTGTATCCATGATACATGTATTGTTTTATTTTTTCTAGTAAAAATAATTACAGCACTAGTTCTGTCTTAGAGACTGCTGTATGAAATTGTATTATCCTACTTCCACCATTTCATTTTGGTTCACATGTTGCAAGAGAAATAGATTGGATGACAGAAGCCTAAAAGCTACTCTTATCTTAACCAGAGCAGAAATCTCCGCAAATTCTTTTTGGTCTTATGTTCATTTCTGTACCCTTACCAAGCTTGGCAACATAGCTGATACCTCTAGAGCTGAGTGAATAATTGAGTGATCTGTGTTTTAGTTTAGTTTAGAAATTAGGATCTCTGACCATATGCTGAACCTTTGACCAAGTACTGCTTTCTATCGGTACTAGCATTTGTGTAATATACAGTTGACCCTCAAATTGCAACGGTATACTCATATGCAGATATTTTTCATTTGACCCTCACAGTTCAAACCCCCATTGTTCAAGGGTCAAATTGTACCTTGTTGTGATGAGGCTGTTGTTTTACTAAGAGCTGCACCAAATATTTAGGGTAGTCTTGGATATACAATAATCCAAATAATACCAGTCTCTATTTTCTGTTTAGCATCTACTTTCTCATGCCATTTTATTAGAATTTTATTTCTATATCACTCGATTTAGTCTTAGAAGAACCCAGGGAGTTCACCTTTGTACTGACTTTCTGAAATTGGAGATACTTTTGTTCTTTGGTTGGCCATGGTTTAACTCTCAACTGCTTTGGCATACTGAGTTTTTGGTCAGCTGCTTAGTGTAGTAAACCCTAATAGTGGCATCTGGATACAAGCAGGAGAAACTGTTTCCCACATTTTGGGGTTTAGATTAATTTTCTTCATAGAATTGGATTCTATGGAAACTCTTTCATCCCTGTCAGTCCCTGTTATGTTGTTACTAAGCCTGCCTGGGTACAAATCTGGGTGTCCAAATCAGGTGATTTATTGGCTAAATAATTTTTGCCTCTTATTTCTAGAATATAATCTCCCTACCAAAATGTCAGCTCCACAGAAGGAAGAGATTTTTGTTTGTTCTGTACACGGTTTATTCCTAGCTTCTAGAACAGTGCCTAGCACAGAGCAAGCACTTTTTTTTTTTGTATTTTATGTAGCATATAAAGTGTCAGTACTTTTTTGAGTGCTTTTATACATATTAATACATTTCATTTTCATAAAAACCCAGTGAGTTGTCAGTATTTTATTTATTAGGAAACTGACTTACAAAGAGGTTGAGAAAGAGCTAGCTGGATTCAAATCTGGCTGCAGAGTCTGGGCTCTTAGTATTACATTATGCCGCCTATCAGCATAGGGAAAATGAATAATTCTCTATTGAGGAGGATTTTTTTCTGTCACTAGTGCCTAGTACCACAGACACATCTTTGGGTCTCTAAAGTATTTTACTACAGGAAATAATAAATTATCTAAAAGCTACATAACATACTCTTTTTAACTAACACGTCTGTTTATAATGTAACAATTATAGAAATTTGATTAAAATATAAATTAAATTTTGTGCTTCATGAATTTAGGTCTAGTATGTTTTTCCATAAAGGTAAAAACAGGTACAAAAAAAGGTTAATACTTTAGAAGTTTTTCTTTTTAAGAAAATGTTTATCTCATTAGAGAAGGTAAGAAAGAACCTTTTAAGAAGCCCTGTTTGTATTCATTTCCTTCTTAAGAGACATTAAGATGGTTTCTGGGTGTTTGTAAAAACTCTTTTAGAAAGTGTTCATTTTTTTAATCATGGGAATTTAAGATTAATATTTTTACTCTTATTATTTCTATAACCTGTTATAAATTGGAGTTAGGGATGGCGTAATGTTATTTTAGTTCCCTCTGATTCTTGCCTTTAATATTCGTCTTAACTCTGTTAGCTATTTTCTCTTGATGATGTATCAGAGGAGAGGCAACATCATGGCAATTAGAGAACCTTAAGTCATATAACTATATTTTCTCAGATTAAATGATGAAACAGAACTTAATAAGTAAAACATAAATCTCTTAAGAAAATAATTTCTAACCAGTTTTCTTAAATATTTCCATAATGAGTTTTTCAGTAAAAAGGACTTAAAAGATCTGATTGTTTAAACAACTAAAACATAATAATTTGGTTGTTAATGTTGCTGGCTGTATAGATCACTTAGTTAATTT
>NW_011894245.1:3595-3988 GCF_000151845.1 Pteropus vampyrus | reverse complement strand
TATATATTTGGATTTTAACCCCTTACCAGGTATGTGATTTGCAAATTCTTCTTGCACTCCATAGCTTGCCTTTTCATTCTTAATTGTGGACTGTGCTGCACAGCCTTTTTGAATTTTAATGTCCAGTTAATCTGTTCTTTGTTTTGTTGCCTATACTTTTGGTGTCATATCTAAGAAATTGCCAAATCCAATGTCATGAAGTTTTTGTCCTATGCTTTCTTTGAAGCATTTTATAGTATTAGCTCTTAATTTAGATTTTTAATACATTTTGAGTTATTATTATTATTATTATTATTATTATTATTATTGACATAATCTTTCCACTCTTGTTCCCCTTCAATGTATTCTCAACACAGTAGCCCAAATGGTAGTTCTTAAAATGTAAATACCATC
>NW_011894245.1:0-1415 GCF_000151845.1 Pteropus vampyrus | reverse complement strand
AATTCCTCTCTAGCGTGCACGATACTAAGGTACTGAGAAAACATGGATGAAATACACACATCAAAATAAAGTACCACCATGTCTATGACATCTGTTATAATGTCTATAATAAATATTGCATATTGGATAAAACTTGGTGTTTCAATTAATTCCTGATTAATAACACCCTATTCAAAAAACATGTCGTCTATATAAACTGCTATCATAATTGGTTACTTGGAGAATCTCTGGACTTAAAATAGAAGAAAAGCATAGCCTAGGGGAACTGATACTAAGGGCACATTTCTTGAGAGAGATGAATTGCCTAACATATTTTTAGTTTAGGAACAACTGAATGCTTTATACTTACATATTTAAGACTAGTGTGAGATTTATTTGACCTAATAAGCATATTATGTTAAAAATGCAAAGCAAGGATTTTGGGACTTATTAACCATTCAAACCTTTGTATGAATTTTTGCTGACTTAAGACTATTTTTCTTAGATGGACGGACTGAGATCAGCTGCTTTGAGAGGATAAATTCTTTTTATATGTTACTATCATTAATTAAACAAACAGACACAAAAAACTACAAAAACAGCATATGATCATTGTAGCACATTTAAATTTGAGTCCCTTCCCATATCCTCTCCCTAGAAATGAGTATTATTATTAATACTTTGTTGTGTCTTCTTTCAGAACATATATTTTCCTATGATAGAAGTTTTGATTTGGTGGAATACAATAACATTTTGGACCATGCTGTAGTTTTTCTAGTGATGTGGTTGGCTTGGATGGTTTTTTTTAGTGGCTTGTGTATGGTTTCTGAGGGCTCTGGAAACTTGGGGTTTAGGAAGACTTGCTTATAGATGGGCAACTTTTACATAAAGGAGAGGCAAGAGTGATTTTAAAAATTGCTGAGGACTAACCCTGCATGCTTTAAAGTAAAGGTAAAGTACTTTCTTTTTCTTCTCTCCCTCTTGTGATATATGTTCTTCCTCCCAGAAGCTAGAGTTGAAATAAGTGGTGTTTATACCATGTTTAAGCTATTATAACTTTTGGTTAACCTCTATGATAGTCATAATTCTTTCAAGTCTCAGAAGCCCCACTCAGATTGGTTTAAGCAAAGAAAGACCTTTATTGGCTTGTGTGAAAAGTTCAGAGATCCAGGTACTCAGAAAAGTGTTAAGAATTTCTCTTCTCTTGGTTTTGCTTTCCTTTCAGTTCAATTCCTGAGTAGGCGTTTCCCACATGGTAGCTCTAGGTTTATGCCCTAGCAATTTAACTTCATTAGAAAGAGGACATGTCTTTCCAAGCATTACAACACAAATTTTAGAATTGACTTTCATTGACCTGGAATAATGGACCTGGATCAAATACATATTTCTGGACCTTAATATGTGGCCAGCTCCACCCACAACTACATAGATATGAC
>NW_011894244.1:3828-4303 GCF_000151845.1 Pteropus vampyrus | reverse complement strand
AGGAAGGCTAGAGGTGAGGCCCAGAAACTAGGGAGCAGGGGGGCCAAGACCCCCCACTGACTGGCAGCAACTTCTCTCCTATGTGGGAGAGAAGAAGAGGGCTGGACTGGAAGCCAGAAGCCCCAGGGCTAGTACTGGGCTTTGCCCTTGCACCAGGCCTCAGTCTTTCCATCTCTAAAATGGGAATAATATCCATTGCACGGGTTGTTGTGAAAACTGAATGAGATACTGTATGTAAAAGATATTTATATATAAGTTCCAACGTTCTATACAAATGTAAGGCATTGTTGTTATTCTCATCTAAGATCCCATCTACCAGTAAATATTCAAACTGGTCACATTTCGACAATTGCTGGAGCTGGGGGGAGTGGGGTTCATTTTACCATTCTCTCACCTTCTGTATATGTATGAGTGAAAGTAGCTCACCGTTGGGTGCCAGTCACGTAGAACCCATGGCACAGCGATCATAACTATC
>NW_011894244.1:2666-3153 GCF_000151845.1 Pteropus vampyrus | reverse complement strand
AGGAAGGCTAGAGGTGAGGCCCAGAAACTAGGGAGCAGGGGGGCCAAGACCCCCCACTGACTGGCAGCAACTTCTCTCCTATGTGGGAGAGAAGACGAGGGCTGGACTGGAAGCCAGAAGCCCCAGGGCTGGTACTGGGCTTTGCCCTTGCACCAGGCCTCAGTCTTTTCATCTCTAAAATGGGAATAATATCCACTGCACGGGTTGTTGTGAAAACTGAATGAGATACTGTATGTAAAAGATATTTATATATAAGTTCCAACATTCTATACAAATGTAAGGCATTGTTGTTATTCTCATCTAAGATCCCGTCTACCAGTAAATCCTCAAACTGGTCACATGTCGACAATTGCTGGAGCTGAGGGGAGTGGGGTTCATTTTACCATTCTCTCACCTTCCGTATATGTATGAGTGAAAGTAGCTCACCGTTGGGTGCCAGTCACGGAGAACCCATGGCACAGCGATCATAACTATCTATTATTATTAT
>NW_011894244.1:0-1231 GCF_000151845.1 Pteropus vampyrus | reverse complement strand
TTGCAGTCAGCACATTATCGCATTTGATTCTCGAGACAAACCCTAAGGGGTTGTTCATCCCATTTGACAGATGGGGACCCTGAGGCCTGGAGGATCCCTGCAGCGAATCAGGGAAAAGCCTCCTCTTGCCCCTTCAGCCAGGTTTTGCTGTGCTGCGTGTTCCGGGCCCTCCATGTGCATGACCACGGCCACGCTGCCCTGCCAAAGCCCCAAAGGGCCGCACACCCCTCACGTCCCTCAGCGCCTCCCCATCCACCCTGCTGGTCACCTCCAGCATCTCATTTGCACCCTCCCAAAGCTCTTTAAAGGAGGTTGTTGGGCTATCATTACCACTGCACAATGGAGGACATTGAAGTTCAGAGAAGCCAAGGCCTTGTCCAAGGCCACTGAACTAGTTAGTAACTGCGCACACACTAGACTCAGCCAGCCGGGCCCACTGTCCTAATTCAATCCACACCGCTCTTTCCCTCTTAGTGTGCTTGCCTCAGACATCTTTCCCTGGTCCTTCTTAACTACAGGTGTGTCATAGCCAGGCCTGCCTCCTCTAGGAAGAGTTCCCTGCCCCCCGGATCCCAGGCACTCTCATAGGATCCTGTATTTGTCAGTGTTCTCCAGAAAAACAGAGGAATTGGCTCTGTGGGGGCTGGCAATTGTGAGAGATGGCAAGTTCAAAATCTGCAGGGTAGGCCAGCAGGTTGGAGACCCAGAGAAGAACTGATATTTCACCTTGAATCTGAAGGCCATCTATGGCATAATTCACTCTACCCTCAGTTCATTTTCTCTCATGGTCTTCAACTGATTAGATGAGGCCCACCACACTATGAAGCATAATCTGCTTTATTCAAAGTCCACTGACTTAAACATTAATCTCATCTAAAAACTATATTCACAGTGAAATCTAGACTGGTGTTTGACCAATATCTGGGTACCATCACCTTGCCAGGTAAACACATAGAAAGTAACCATCCCAGACCCTGCACTTCTTCCTCTCCTCTGTATCTGAGTCTGCCATGTTTACTTGTCTGAGTCTCCACCAGGCCGTGTGCTCCTTGCAACAGTCACGTGTCTGTCTTATTCACTGCTATATCCATAGATGAACACAGCACAAGGCTTCGCCTAGGTAAGTGCTCAATAAGCAGTCACAGGATGAATGAATGGAACTAGATGTCACTGCCCAATGCCCCTGAGTGCTATTGCCCCAACAAATACTGCCATTTAGTGATCGGTGTGC
>NW_011894243.1:7109-8688 GCF_000151845.1 Pteropus vampyrus | reverse complement strand
TTCTGAGCCCGATCGCGCCCTCCCTGCCGCTGTTCTGTCTATACCCTTGATCCTTCCTCTCTGAGCATCTACTCTTTTCTCTTTTAGGCGCGGTCTCCAGTGAGCCCCTGGGCCCAGGGACCCTGCGAGCCCCGCCCCCGCCAGGGCCGCGGAGTCCCCCTCCCCAGCCCGCGACTGCGCTCTGGGCCCCGCGCGCCCCGCCCCCACTGGCGACCTGCTCTGAGGCGGCACAGCGGGGCGCAGGCTCCGACCCCACCTCGACCCCACCTCGTCCGCCGCCGCCGGGGCCCACCAGGCATCCTAGCCCTTCAGTGGCGAGAGGCGGAGCTGGAGTTTGAGGTCTGGGCTCCAGGCGGACTCTGGGGAGGATGAAGCAGGTAAGGCTGGGAGGGGGTGGGGTGTGTGGTGGAGGGGAGGTTTGCTAGGCGTGGAAGGATGGTGCCAGGGACGGGAGGAGCCTGCGGGAGCGCTGGGAGAAACGGGAAGACGAGATGCGGGAGCCCGGGGCCTGGGCCTGGGCTGGACCGCAGATGGGCTGGAGTGTGGAGAAGGCACTCGAGTCACAGCCGCAGGGGTGGGGCCACGCCTGCAGAGAGGGTGGGGGTGCGGCTGTGTTTCGCGGGCCGGCCTGCCACTCGCCTTCGGTGCCCCCTCAGGCCCTGGTGGACGATACCGAGGATGTGTCCCTGGACTTTGGCAACGAAGAGGAGCTGGCCTTTCGGAAAGCCAAGATCAGGTAGGTTGGGACTGGCTTTGGGCAAACATCCCTCGAAGCTGCAAACTCATTCATTCACATTCATTCATTCATTCATTCATTCATTCATTCATTCAGAATGTATTGAGCACCTAATGTGTGCCAGGCATGGACTGGGAACACACCCTGGACAGATCAGACAAGGTCTCTGCCCTCCTGGAGCTTGCAGTGTGAGTGGGAGGGGACTAGACTAACAATGAACTGTCAAACAAAGCTGTCAACAAGATAATTACCGAGTGTGAGAAGAGCTGGGAGAAAATCAACAGGGTGATGAAAGAGAAAGTAACTGAAGAAAGCCACTTGCCTCAGTGCAGTCAGGGAGGGCCTCTCTGAGGAGGTGAAGCTTGAGCTT
Source organism: Pteropus vampyrus (assembly GCF_000151845.1). Taxonomy (NCBI): domain Eukaryota; kingdom Metazoa; phylum Chordata; class Mammalia; order Chiroptera; family Pteropodidae; genus Pteropus; species Pteropus vampyrus. The sequence goes on along the minus strand of NW_011894243.1, from coordinate 7,582 downwards.
GATACCTGAACAAGGAGCATCCAGTCATGGGATACCCCTGAGGAAGGACCAACAGGTGCAAAGGCCCCAAGGTCGTGTTAGAAAGTCAAAGAAAGGCCTCTGAGTCTGGAAGGTGGTAGGAGAGGAGAAAGGGGTTTGCAGGAGGCCAGAGAGGTGGACAAAGGTTTGAATTTTTATTCTAATCCCTGCTTCAGATGTAGCTAGCCAGACAGTGTCCTGGGTCAAGTCGCTTGCCTGCCTGAGACCTTTGGCATCCCCGAAAGTAGAAAGACTAAGGTGGGAAGAATAACCCATAAACATGATTGCTGATGACCCAAGCAGCTGCCATATCCAGAAATACCCATAGCTCAGCCACATTCACTCACCCGCTTCTGTCCAATCTCTCCTTCCAGCCATCAATGCCAGCAGGCGTGGGGGCCTGGCACCTAAATGCCATTAAAAAGAAAATTCTCTGATCCATATCCAATGAACCC
>NW_011894243.1:2822-5404 GCF_000151845.1 Pteropus vampyrus | reverse complement strand
ATAGGGTTGTGTTAAGAGGACTAAAAAACTACAGTAATTTGTTTAATCTGTATTACAAACCTATGAAGTAGATATCATGATTTTTATCAGTTTCAAGGTTAAAGACATTGAAGGAAAGAGAGAGTTGAGTGACTTGCCCATTGTCACATAGCTGTTAGGTGGCAGGGTGGGGATTTGAACCCTTAGATTCTGCTCTAGAGTTCTGCATCTTATCATGCGCTGTGCTTAGTAGAGGACACTCATGGGGACAAGCTCCGCTGTGGAAACAGCATTTCTTGGGCTTCCGTCCGATGCTTACTCTGGGGAGCACTTTACATTTCCTTTGTGTCCATGAGAGTGCAGAATTGCCCCTACTATTTAGAGCAGGCTTTCTCAACCTCAGCACCGTTGATATTTGGGGCTGGATAATTCTTTGTCGTGGGGCTTTCTTGTGCAGTGTAGGATTTTAGCAGCATCCCTGGTCTCCGCCCACTAGATGCCAGAATCACTGCTCCCCCCACCCTACCAATTGTGACTCCAGACATGGCCAGATGTCCCCAGGAGCCAAAGTGCCCCTGGTTGAGAACCCTGACTTAGATTTCTCTCTTGCTCTCCATCTGGGGCTTGGGTTTGGATAGTTAAATTTGCATTTGAAGGAAGTCAGAGCATTCCTGACACCTCTGGATTTGTGTTTGACAGTGGCCCCAGCAAAGCTGGTGGGAAGCGGGGCAAGGAAGGAGAGGGGGCAGGTGATGGTACAAAGGGTGCCCCCCCAACACACACACATACCAGGCTCCAATATACTGAAGAGATAAAGAATTTTGCTTTTTCTTTGTTGTTATTCCAGGAACTCTGTTTGCCTCAGTTAAGTGAGGAACCCTTGCCTTCAGGGGTCCCCCTGTCCCCAGTGACTTTGGGGAACAAGTCACACTGCCCCTTCCCACTCTAAAAGCTATTTTAAAAATATAGAAATATGACACATAAGCAAGTCTCACCAAGAGCTATTTAATTTTAAGTAAGGTCCATGATTACCAAGAAAATAATCTGCAGAATCAGGGAACTAGACAAATTTCAGTTCTCTTTGATTGGGACACAGAATTACGTATTTTGAAATTAACTCCTTACATCGATAGCAGCTTAACTTCCCTTTACATTTCTTGTTAACATGAAATTGTTTGCATAAGCCGTCCCAACAATCAAAACACTGAACAGAGATTTCTGCTGAACTGTGACCCGCATAATCAAGGAAGTTGGTGACCGGAAGGGGATGTTGGTCAGGTTCCTTGATGTTTAATATCGGGCGGCTTGACTGCATGGACCTGGAGATTTAACTCACGCAATCATTAATCTAGGGTTGACGCTATTGATGTTTGGGGCTGGACATTTTTTTGTTGCAAGAGCTGACCTGTGCATTGTAGGATGTTTAGCAGCATCCCTGGCCTCTACCCACTAGATGCCAGTGGCAGGCCCACCTGGTCATGCCAACCAAAAATGTTCCCAGACATCGCCGAGTAGGGGTGCAAATCAGCTCCCCTTTGAGAACCACTGGTTTATTCTTTCGCTAACTCATTCATCCATTAAATCAACAAGAATGTTCGAGGACCTTTGTATGCCAAACACTGTTCTAGGGGACACAGGAAAACCAAATAGATCTGGTTCCTGCCCTCATGGAGTTGACATTTTAATTAGGGAGAAGACAGTGAACACATATAAGCAAATATGTGAACAAAGTAACATAAGAGAGTGGTAACCACAAAGGCATGTGAGAAAAAAGGGTGCAGGGCCAGGGGCTTCTTTAGATCATGGAGGGCTCAGAGGAGGCCTGAGGAGGTACATTTGGACTGAGACCCAAAGGTAGAGGAGGAGCCAGGTATGGGAAGACCCGCAGGAAGGGAGTTCTGGCAGAAAAAAACAGCAAGTGCAAAGGCCCTGAGGCGAGGTATAGTCCAGGGCTTGTGGGAACCAGGCCAGGGTATAAAAGGCGGGGGAGAGCGGGAGGAGCAAGCACAGTTGGAGATTTGTCAGTGAAAGATGTGGGGGGCTTTCAAGATTCCAATGAGGAATTTGGAGTTTTGTCTGCTTTTGATGGGCAGTCTTTGGAAAGACGTGAGCAGGGGACAGGTATTATCTGGTTGACACTTGAGAAAGTTGCCTTTGACTGCCGTGTGCCCTGTAGGGCAAGAATGGAAGCAGCAAGGTCTGTTAGGAAGCCGATAAAGGGACCAGAGTGAAAGATGCTCGTGGCTAAACTCTGGGGACACACATGGGAACTCGGCCTATATTGACCTTTGTCCATATTCTGCCGGCTGCAGGTCTGGGACTTCTGAGATCAGAGACAGATGGAAGTGGGTCCCAGATGCAGGTGTCGGGGCCTGCATTCCCAAGAGATCTCAACTTTATCAGCACTCCCAGGGTTAATAAAACTTCGGGTTCTCTATCCTTGAAGATGCTGACTCAAGAGGTGTTCAGATGGGTGTGAAAGATTCCTGCTATGTGGTTCTGCATGCTCTGAGTGACCTGGAATATTTTTCCAGGCTGTCCATTTCTGGCTTAGTAGGAAATGCTCACAGTAGGGTGTGTGTATATATGTTTCACTTTCACTG
>NW_011894243.1:0-827 GCF_000151845.1 Pteropus vampyrus | reverse complement strand
TGCCCTACCCCGCTCCTGTAATTAAAGAGTTAACTCCTGGAACAGCAGGGGCAGCTGATGGGACCCTGCACCATTATCCATTCTGACTGCACAGTGGCCACATTGTGTCCGTTGTTGAGAATTTTAATCGTGACTCTGCTTATCCCATTGATACTTTGCACACTGAGTTGAAATTGCCTGTTTGCTTCTCTGTCTCCCCGCAGAGACTGGTGATGTGCGTGAGGGCAGGACGCGGTCCATTTTGTTCACCGCACTTGGCCTGGACCTAGCACCGCGCCTGGTAAATAATAGGTGCTCAATAAATGTGGTGTCGCTGCTTTAAGCTCAATTTATTAAATTCACGTATTTCTTAAATAATTTTGAAAATTGATTTCAGACGTTTACAGGTTGATTATAAACTTAATTCTGTGTCCTCGGACCATTTAAACTAGTTTCAATTTCAGCATTAGTCATTGTTTTGAATACCAGATTCACTTGCAAACAATAAATGCACATACATAGCAATTACAAAACTTTCTGCTTTCAGCGTGTTGGGGAGTTTTGGTGACTGATGAAATTCTAGATGAAAAAATCATAAAGTACAGCAACAAAATATGTTAAGTCGGAAAATAATATTTTGATCAATGCCCTTAAAAGGACTTGAAAAAGACTTTTTACTTCAAAATAATTTCTTTTTTTTTTTTAGGTGAGGCAACCCTTGGTTGACCTCACAGATTACAAGGACCTTGTCGGCTTACAATCCTTTTATTTTTTATTTTTTACTCCTACAGCACCTGGTCTTCCTAGGTGGTCTCCTATCCAAGTACTAACCAGGCCCGACCCTGCTT
>NW_011894242.1:5722-8003 GCF_000151845.1 Pteropus vampyrus | reverse complement strand
TTCCAGCTTCACGTTTTGCTTTTTGACACTACCGTTGCCTTAAAAATCACCTGCGGAGAGGCAAGCCAAAGATCCTCCCTCACACTTAGCTCTGAGCCTTAGATATTCCACTCACCAATATCATATCCTAAAAATATTACCTTTCGAGGCGACTTTCATTTCGGAATTTGGTGTGGGAAAACGTTTCGGTTGCGTCCGCGAGACCACCTTTGTCATGTGGCGCAGAGGCCATGAAAGTGGATATTTTGCAGTGGGGGTGTCAGCATTTCTGTGGTCTTGTGCAAGACGAGGGACTCTTGTAGACTCCATGTCTGTAAGGCGGACCTCGGGCAATGAACAGTTCTGAAAATATCGGAGGATCACGAATGGTCCTGAGGGCGTGACTGTGGGTTCCAGAAAGCACCACGGACCCCATGGTGCCACTTTGCTTCGTAAGTGGGTGTGGCGGTGATCCGTCATCTCTGCTCGTCTTATGCATGAACTTCTAAGCAAATGATATCCCTCTAGATTGGCAACTTAGTTTTCGGTCTGTTTTATGAATTATTTAGAAGCTTCTGAACTCTATGTGGATGTCTGACCAGACCGATTAAGTCCTTCTTCTGAATGACCAATTCCTGTGGAGCGTGCGTGTGTGTGTGTGTGTGTGAGCATGCGTGCGTGTGTGTGTGTGTGCACGCGTGCACGCGTGCGTGGGCACTGTTAGATGGGAATCATAAAACCTTGAGCCTCTTTAAAAGAGTTGAAATGATTCGCTAACTTCTGAAGATTTGCTTGTTACCGCTCACCATCGCATATACCAGCTCCAACTTTTTGCAGATCGCATTAGAAAGATATTAACTCTGGAGCCGACATGGAAATTCACTTCCTCCCTTGGACTGATTTGAGTAATTTGAGTTTAATTGACCTTGAGAGTCACGGTACAAACACCACTTCCTTTCCTGACTCATCGAAGTGGAAAACAATCTGGTTTTCAGGAAAGATTTCGTGAAATGTTTGGTGCGATCCCGCAATGCTCAGATACTTTTTTTGGATATAATGTGGGAGGAATGAAGGAGAAAGTTCTCGATGCTTTACAGTTTCCTAATTTTTGGAAGCAGGGAGAAAACTGTGGCAAACACACAACAATCCGCCCCAGTATATCATTTTAACGTTTCCCACGTTCTATTTTCAGATCCCCGCTGTTAGTCATCCCTGAGAAGCAATTCACGGGTCGTGAGTGTTCGTTACCCAACGAGTCTGCGTAACCGACCCATACACCCTCTTTTAACCATTCGGGGCTGGTGGAGCGAAGTGGGCCGCCTGTCGCAGCGTGGCGCTAGGAAGCCTTTCAGAGCCGCAGCGTTAATTCTTCCAATTCGCGTCTTGACCGTTTACAACGCTGAAACTACTCTCCTGGTTGAGGGGTTGTGAAGATGGACATCTATGGCGTTCTTCTTCCTGCTGGGAGAACATTGGCTTCCAGCTGCCCTGCTCTGCTTGCTTTAACCATCAGGTGCATTCGATGGCGTTGGCTGCTGGAGGCGGCGGTGCTAACGGAGAGAACGAAGCCCGCGCCCAGGCTCTGACCGGCCCTGAGCATTTGCGACTGCGGGACAGAATCCCATTTATCCTCTTGGAGACACGGCAAGGATTTCTCTTTGTTGCCCTCGTCCCCACAACAAAGGACAGACGTGTCGCGTGCCCGTGACCGGCCGCCCCCCGCGCAGAGCCGTGAATGCAGCTCGGTGTAAAGGTGCAGGTGATCCAGGCGGCGATGGATCAGCTGCTCGGACAGAAAGGGCGGCGTGAGGCTGGCAGCCGGGCACCGGGGTGCTTTCTACGTCGTTGCTAAGGATGCCGCATTAAATATCCAAATGCTCGGTGCTGGAAACGAGGAAAAATTGACACTCTGACTTCCCATACGAGAGTGGAATCCGTGATTCACAGTTTTTCTGCAGCATTCATCAAGCCGTGTTTACGTGGACAGCGGCCAACAAAGCCTGAGCTAAGAGGTACATTTGGAAAGCCAAGTGATGATGTCATCGGGGCAGAGCAGCCCCGGCGAGCCACCGAGCTGGCTTAGGTGCCTTGTATGTAGCTGGGGAGCAAATCTTAGTTAAATGTGGAACAGCACAGCGTTTGGCCGTGTTCTTGAGATTTACGGGTTGCATTGCGGTTTGTTTTTTAAAAAGTATGACATCATCATTCGTTATCATCTCAAGTGAGCAATGGCCCGATGGCCTGGTAGCGAGCGTGGCAATAGGAGAGTTCTAAACCCTTGCAGGGAGAAAGGATGTGTGCA
>NW_011894242.1:2372-4442 GCF_000151845.1 Pteropus vampyrus | reverse complement strand
TCTGTTAAAAACGATTTCTGATTGCTTTCTTTCGTCAGAGAACATCAACTGTAAATCAGCGTAGATTAAGAAAAGTCGTCAACTGTGGTTGCTAACCACTCAAGCCTCAAACACTTTTTTTTTTTGTTTGTTTCATGTAGTATATATTTCATTCTTCCCTTATTAACATTAAAATGTGTCTACATTGCCTAAATCGTAGTTTGGTAATTAGCCACATAAGTTAATCAGTGAAGCCACATTCAAGGGACTATCGCTAAATGTTTTTCACTTTTTGGGCTATAGTCGGCAAGGCCATAGAACATCTTTTAAGGAAGATATTTTCATTTTTGGAACAGCTGATGAGTATAATCGGTAATCAGAAATGCTGGATTCATCTGTATAGTTGTAAACGAAGTGGGGAAAGCTCTCTTTCTTAGGCATAATTATGGACTAGGCAGTTTACTTAACTTTGAAATCCTTTCGTTGTCACCAGGGAAATGTTTGAATGACTGTTATGGAGTCTTTCAAATTGTGTCATGTGACTTCTTCAAAGAGTGATATGAACAGTGCACGCTTTAAATCACACACCCTTCAGATGCTGGCTTTGTAGAGTTGGAACAAAGCGTTGGTTTTGCTCAGTTTGGCGATCCATAAAAGATTTACAAATTCAAATTAATACTGGACCGAATTAGAATTCCCCAAATATCTATCACCTCCGCTAGTAATGCCCAGTCCCAGCCTTGCCCTTTACCATGAATCCTCAGTGCCTCCCAGTGCTTCTTACCTCGCCAGGACAGGCAGAAGGAATCCGAAGGAGCAAAGGAGGGGTCCTCACACCCAGCCAAACTCCTCTCCACACGTGGTTCTTACTTAGCTGGCTTGGGTTAGTCTCCGAGTGCCCATGTCGGGGGAGGTAAGAATAGACAGGGCTTGGGGTTGACCCTTTTGACCATGCTGTCTGGTAGAGTGAGCATGCCAATATCCTTAACTGACTGAAAGCCCCAAATTAACAAGCCAGAAACAAAATAACTAGAAATGCCATGTCGAGGCGGAACAAATATTTGTGATATGAATAGCCAAGTGAGAAGTCATCTCTCCCGTGAGGTTTGGATTTGTTCAGATACAGCTCATCTCGCAGCTATCAGAAACCACTGGCAAAGCATGAAGCAGTGATCCATCAGTTCACTGTCTTCTGGCGTGGGTGGCGGGAGCAGACTGTGGCGAAGGTTAGAGTGGGCTGTGTCGCATTCCGTTGCATAGACTTCCCCTGCTTTCCCTCTTTGTGCCTTTGTGTCTTAGGGGTGGGAGTACTGGCCCCATAATGCCTATCACAGCATTTGACTCAGGCCGGCTCTGCCTTGACGCCTCCAGGATTTGATGATGCAGGAACAGGTAGATAAGGGGAGACTGCTTTTGGCGGGGGGAAATGGCCTTCGTAGACTATATGTCACATCATGAGTACAGCAGAGAGTGTGTGGGGGAGGCCCCCCCCACCCCGCAACTGCCGAGCCACTCGCTTGGAAATGACCGGTCAGGGGGACAATTTCTTGGAATTTATTTTTCTTTTGAGTCTCCCCTGATTTAAATTTAGGGTACCGGTTTCATATCAAATGGAGCCTCTTCTATCTACGGGGCATCCTAGGAAAGTTTCCAAAGTGAAGGGAGAAGCAATAAAGGGAATGGAAAGGAAAAATGCAAAACATAAGGCTACTTTCACATCTTTTCAGCATTTTCATATAAATTTAAAAATCATGTTATCGAGGTCACAACACATCCTGTTGGGACTTTTCTATCGTTATCATTTAGAATCCACGGATTCATGAATTTAAGAAGAAATGACATCGTGACGATACTGAGGCTTCTGATTCTTGAACATATTTTATTCATCCATTTATTTAAGCCTTTAAAAAGTTTTTCAATTGTGCTCTTGCATATATATGTATGGCATATAGTATATGTATATAATATGTATGGATATATATTATATTTATGCCTAGGTATTTTATATTTTTGTGCCATTATAACTGGTGTCTTAAAAATTGTGAATTTCCTAATTATTTGTTTTTTGGCATAAATACAATTGATTTTGTG
>NW_011894242.1:0-322 GCF_000151845.1 Pteropus vampyrus | reverse complement strand
AAAATTTTCTAATATATTTATTTAAATTTAGAAAAATTTCTATAATCACAGCTTTGTCTTCATCCCAATATATAGTATTTTTCTAATTTCTATTGTGATCTTAAAGTATGAGTTGTCTGATAGTATATTTCTGAAATTCCAATTAATATGCATTTCTAGTTAACATGCAAGGATTTTTTTTGGGGGGGGGTGTGGTTATTGATTTCCAGCCTAATTACATTATGCTCAGAAAATATACTTTGCATAATTTCAATCTACTGAAATGCATCGAGATCTGCTTTCGAGTTCAGCATATGATCAGTTTTTGAAACAGTTCTATATG
>NW_011894241.1:4339-6893 GCF_000151845.1 Pteropus vampyrus | reverse complement strand
CTTTATCATAGATTAACTATGTCACCGTGGGCAAGTTAACTACTCTGGGCGGCCTTCATTTCTTCTTCATAAAATGGAGTCACAAAAGCAGATGGGCTGCCCGAGTGTGAGAATTAAATATGTTTCTATAAGTTAAGCACTTACGTCAGAGCCCGGCACTTATTAAAAGCTCCCAAAAATGAGAGCTACTGCTATGATTCGCTGCCACGCCATCTCCCTGTCAGTACCCACTGACCCGCTAAGACCTTTGCCTTCTTTGTGCTTCACAGGTCAGCAGGTCCTGGGCTTGGTAGAGAATCAGAGCGACTGGTACCTTGGAAACCTGTGGAAGAATCACCGCCCTTGGCCTGCCCTTGGGAGGGGCTACAACACAGGTAAGTTATGGGGGCAGCAGGGTGGGATGGGGGTTACAAAGGGCTCTGTGAGGACTCACGCTTCTTCCTCAAGGGGGAGAGGTAAGCCAAAGCACGGGAGAAGGCCACCTGGTCGCCTGAGGGCTGCAGTGGACGGTACAGAGGCAGGCAGCTTTCCAGTTCTTTCTGAGTGCTGCAGCTACAGGCTAAGTAGCCATCAGGCCTTGGCAGTCTGGCGGTCTCACTGAAAAGCCACTCTCCTGACTGACCTTCACACGAGAGTATGAGTATGGCCTATGGGCTCCTTGGCTCCGTTAATACAGACGAGAGGTCATTCTGCAGTGACAAAGAACCTTGACATTTCAGTTTCTTAACACAGCAGGAACCCGTTTTCTTCACACCCCATGTCCGTTTTACGTGTGCCGGGACCTGTGCTCACTGTAGACGCTCGGGATTCGTCTGGATGCGCACTTCCTAGTACAGGGAGGAAAAGAGCAGATGTCCTGTTGACTCTGGAAGTTTCTGGTCAGAAGTGATATGATTTTTGCTAGTATTTCATTGCCTAAAGCATGTCATGTGGCCATGCCTACCTTTAAGGGGCGCGGGCAAGCGTAACCTGACCGTGTGCCCAGGGGGAAAGGCGGAATGATTTGGTAGGTGGTGCTTGGTGGTTCCAAGGCTCTTAAACACCATGAGTCTAACCCCAAATCTGCTATTCCACCTCGTTGCTAACCCCAAACTTGCATCTCCTCTTTTCTTTCTATCTCTGTTAATAGTATCATTCGTTCACTCATTTGTTCTTTGTTCAGCTACTGTCTATTGAATGCTGACTGTGTACTAGGCTCAGTGCTAGGTGGGCCAGACACAGCCTGCGACCTCATGAAGCACATAAACAAGGAAACCGGAGCAGCCTGCCCCTCCTTAGGCTCAGGCCCTGCCACCTCTGGATCCTCCTGCCTCTTCCCCTCCATCCTCTTTGCCACTGCTTTGGTACCCTGTGTCGGGACTGGAACTTGGAAATCAGGGTGATGTAGGGGCCATCAAGCCAAGAAGTGCAGGGACCTGGCATCTGAGACTGGCTGTCCTGAGTCAGGGCCAGTGTCTTCAGGGGATGGCGCCACCTCAAGGTGATGGGCGGAACCTGTCCTGGAGGCCATAGTGGGAAGGACCAGAGGGTCAACTCTGAGGACTGAGGGTCGGATTCAGAGAGGTCAGGTACAAACACAGGGCCCTAGAGGCCAGAGAGAAAAGCGTGAAAGTCAAGCCTCCAGAGGTGAGAGTTCAGGGGTGGGGTCCGAGTAGGGTCAAAGCTAGACTAGGATAAGAAAAGAAAGGTCCTGAGTGTCCTGAGCAGCCAGAGGTGGCACTAAGGGATCGGAGGCCATTCTTTGACCTGGGGGCCATTCCTTTGCTGACATTTGCCGGAGCAACCAGGCACGCCTCACTCTCTGTCACTTTCCCCTGTGACACCTCCCAGGCGTTAGAGCCCCAGAAGGTATAAGTGAAGAATTTTAACCACCTGCCCTTTACACACTTTGAGAGGCTCCCCAGTTGTGCTAGCATTAACCCTTTAGTTACAGGCTGCTGAGTCATTCCAGGGAGTCTTTGAGAGGGGGGCCAGGTTGGGGGAGGGGGCCGAAGGGGCTCAGAGCAGCGGCAGCCCGGTATTAGCCAGTCTGGAAGTATTTCGCGTTTTGATAATGGGTAGGGCGGTGCCTCTGCACCCAGCACAGTGTGTGTGTGTGTCTGGCCACACACACACACTATGACACGGGCTTTCTGGGTGTGGATCTCATGAGACCCTCACACCAACCCCAGGAGCAGGTGCCGTTCTTATCTCTATTTTATACACAGGAAACTGAAGCTTAGGTAGAGTTTATGGATACGTAGGGAGCCGGAGGTGTTTACTGACCTAACTTTCCTAGCTTGAATGAACTTCAGGGGCTTCAGGATCAAGAATACTTTTTAAAAATACATAAAATCCTACGCTTTGCCCTTGAAGGGTCTTGCGAGAGGTTGCCCAGGATTCTGCCCTAAAAGAAGCCTCCGGGATGTCTAAGGGTCTGCTCTGATAAGAGTGGCAGTTTCACCTCCCAGCAAGCCTTCCGAGGGACTGTTCTCAGGGCATTTGAGACTGGACCCCTTAGGAACCCACAGTGGCCTCATAACAGGGGTCCCTTTTATCATTGTAAGCAAATGAC
>NW_011894241.1:2372-3410 GCF_000151845.1 Pteropus vampyrus | reverse complement strand
GGTCTGTATCCTCTTGCATTTTTCTACTACTTATTCTGTCAGGGAATGGACTCCATCTGCTTTAAAAATGGTGGTTAGGTGACTGGCTAAGGTTCGCTAAGGTCTCCTGAGCACTCAGGTCAGAAAGAATCACTATGATTTTTGCCTAGCAGTTTCTCTCCCTCTCCCTCCCTCCCTCTCTCTCTACGTCTCCCTCTCCCCTCCCTCCCTCCTCCTTCCCCTTTCCTACCTCCAACATAGAAAAGGTCAGCTTTTCGTATTAATTTAGGGGAAAAAATGACAATAGTAGTTCATATACCAGCTTCCTGATTCTGTTTTACTTTGAAAACCCCTGGAAAAAGCGTGAGACGTTTGATTTGGGAGATCTTCCTTTAAGACCTGGCTGTCCTTTTGAACTCCTTGCCTTTAAGAAAGCTGCTTGAGCTCTCTGAGCCTTGGGTCCCTCTGTAAACCGAGTGTGACCACTCTCCCCACACCCCACCCCCACACCAACTGTCCCCATGTAGCCACAGGGATGGGGCCCGTCAACCAAAGTGCTGTAGGAAGCTGATGGTAGCTTTTGCCTCCCTGACCACGGACTGGCTGAGTAACTTCTTTCAGGTAATTTTGATCTGGCCACATCGATGGCGATCAGCAGCGTTCTCCAGGCACCACACCAGGCACCTTCCCGTGTTAATTCCTAGAATTATCTCATGAGTTGGCATTCCCCTAAGAGCCAGCCAGCTTACCCGTTCCTCTTTCCTTTCCCAGCCTGCTTGCACAAAGCCCACAGGGCCCTAAAAGGTTAGGGGCAATCCGCCCATCTCCCGTTTGCGCCCCCACACACAGTTTGTGACTTAATCCATCCTCACAGGGCTGCTAAGCCACACAGCTGTGGATGGACCCGCACATCCCAGCACTGGGCCCTCGTCATAACTGCTCAGGTGGGGTAGAGAGCAGCTCTCACGTCCTGGCACAGAGACAGGTTCATTCCTGACCGTTCTGTCCAGTCATCCTGTCCTAGGTGCAAGGAGCTGTCATTCACCCAGCATTCAGCTG
>NW_011894241.1:0-427 GCF_000151845.1 Pteropus vampyrus | reverse complement strand
CTGTTAAAATGTACAGCTGAAACATCAGATTTCATTAACCAATGTCACCATAAAATAATTTTTTTTTTTAAATAAAAAAATAAATAAATAAAATGTCAGCTTTCAGGCCCTAACCCAGAGAGAGTGAGTCTGAATCTCTATAGAGATCAGGCCAGGTAACTGTTATGTTAAACATGTCCCCTATATGATTTTGATGCATACCAGTGTTTGAGACCCGGCCTCCTAGTACACACTTCTATTGCCATTTGCACATCAAGCTCAAATTGAACTTGAGCCCAACTGAAAAGCTCTATGAGTGGCTTTTCGGCCAAAGATTCTCATTCTGTACTTCTGTAGTAGATTTACTGAGCCTAAAGCACAGACTTTATATTTATCTCTGGTGAGTTTTATCTGATTTAGGCCAATCTTTGTCATTTTATTTGACCTC
>NW_011894240.1:2617-3198 GCF_000151845.1 Pteropus vampyrus | reverse complement strand
TTAGTGGAAATCTTTTGTATTAAATTGTAAAATGAGTATTGTTTTGATTTACGTATCTGCCCCCCACACATAGATTTTATTACCCCTTCCCTAACCTCTTGAGCATCACAATCTAATCTCTTCCTTTTGTGAAACTGTGACGTAGAGGGGCAAGGTAACTTATAATAGGCCACTCAGCTAGCAATTGGCCAAGGGCCTAGGACCGGAGAGCCCAGGCATTCTAATTCTCAGTCTGGCATTCATTCCCCTACATCATTCTGAGAAAAGATATGTGGATCAGGAGAATTGATTGACTTAAAAGAACATTGATTACCAAGCATAATCTGTAGTGATCAAAACAGCTATGGTACCTGCCTTCGTGGACTTTATAAATTAGAAGAAAATATAGCTATAGAAGAAAATATAGAGAAACATAGGTATACAATGTATACATAATTGCAATTGTGATGAATGCTATAGATGGAAAGAACAGGGCAAGGAGAGATTTAGTGAGACAAAACTGTGGCTAGGGAGGCCTCTTTGAGGAGGCGGCATCTAAGATGAGAAAGAACAGGGAGAAAGCAATGGAGAGGATCCGTATA
>NW_011894240.1:429-870 GCF_000151845.1 Pteropus vampyrus | reverse complement strand
GTGGACATTCTTTTGTGGTCATTATTTCTACCGCATCCAATTTTCTCACGTCAGATTTGCCAGTCTACATTTTGTAGTGAATGTTTGATTCTTCCTTCAGTTTTTTTAGTCAATAACAAATTTTGCCATGCGCATTTTTAGCTGCTGTCAGTTCCATTTTGTGTTGATTTTTTCCTGACAGGTCTCATTTTTTTCCAGGTCAATTTTTGCAGTTCGAAGAACCACATTTTCTTACAACTGAAGTCAGTCTTTTTCCTGATGGTTTTTTAAAAGCAGGTTCAAAACGTACCTGAGGGGTCGCGAGATCAGGGTCACGAGACCAGGGACTCAGAAGGATCAAGAAACTTACCCAAGGTCATAGATGAAGTTAGCAGCAGAGTGCTGAATATTCATTTTAGAATATTCAGCTCCTCTAGTTCAGTGAAGACCAGAGGAGGAATA
>NW_011894240.1:0-379 GCF_000151845.1 Pteropus vampyrus | reverse complement strand
TACCCAAGGTCATAGATGAAGTTAGCAGCAGAGTGCTGAATATTCATTTTAGAATATTCAGCTCCTCTAGTTCAGTGAAGACCAGAGGAGGAATATGAGATTGGGATGGTCCTGATGGTGTGCCTGCCTCCTCCTTCCCTCCACCTCCTCGCTCTCTTTCTGAGCCTCACAGAATTTCCACCGACCCGCCTCCCTAAGAAATGGCAGCTGAGGCTCCCCTTCTTGGCTTCCCCCTGCTTCCTAGCTAGGCCTGCCTTAGGCTGTGGGAGTGCTAGGGTGGCATGATTTACAAACAAGCAGGACCAAAAAGGAAAAATCCTCTGTTGTGGAGAATTATTAGGTCAGTGGCAGACATGGAGAGTAGAGGGAGTCAGGCCTT
>NW_011894239.1:8334-10268 GCF_000151845.1 Pteropus vampyrus | reverse complement strand
CGATGGCTAATACGAAATTTGGTGTTCATCTCTCTCCAGACACACACACTCACACACGTGGCGGTTCGCACAGGCACACACACGCCTCTGCAGAACCAGTTGGAACGAGTTCGAATAAGTTCAAATGTGATGACACTTTCCCATAAGAACCTGGACTTGCCTCAACTAAGAACCAGTATATCGTGTAACCAAAGTGGCATTATCCCATTTAAAATAATTAACAATAAGTCATTAACAACACCTAATTTTTCTAATATCCCAATCATGTTAAAAATCTCCCCACCTGCTTGCTTGCTCCAGGAGTGAAGAATTTTTTTTATTTTGTTGTGTTGCATTTTCTTTTAAAACAGGATTAAACAATTGCCATTTAGTTCTTTTTAACCTAACTATTCCTCAACTTTTGTTTTTTCTTCATGACCTTTAAGCGCCTGGGTCAGTCGATTGATAAAGTGGTCTAATATACCACATTTTTTTTATCTGTATGATTATTTCTTCACGGTTCTGTTTTTCTTTTCTTTTCTTCTTCTTTTTTTAAATCTTTTCATCACATGCAAACAAGAACTTGGGTCTACAGTTTGATCCAGTTCAGATGAAAGTCGTGCTGGTGAGCATGGTTCCTTTGTATCGAGGGCAGACAAAATTACAGCATTTCTGTTACGGAAAACAGAGCTAAAGAAATATGCTATTAATGAAGACACATTAGTTTTAGTTCTTATTTCTGATAACAATTTTCTCACCATCTAGCCGATGTCGAAGAACGTCATAACGTAATTCACAGCGATTATGGGAACATCGTGGCTACGCTGTACATACGGCGGCTTCACACACCGATCAGTGCTCTGTGAGAAAGACACTCTCTGCCAGCTGCAGCTCTGGAAAGGCCTTCGCACGAAGGAATCATCATGTATTAAGCCCGCGAATCGTCTCTTTCGATGTGATGACATGGAAATTAATCGTCGATTTTGTCTCCCTGTCCTCCCATAAAGACTTTAATATTTTCATAAATGAGTTAAAAGGCGAATCGCTTTATGTTCGAGAGCTTAATGTTCCATTGATGAACGTCTGACAGAGGGGTTTTGGTGATGACGCGCGTGCCCCAGTCATGCCAACAGTCACTGCTGGAGCCGCAGCGATGGGGCCCTTCCCCCGGGGGCGCCGTGGACGCTCAGGGTCAGCCCAGTGTGTCACGGAGCCCTAAGCGCCAGGACACGGAGCGCTAGCGATGACACCATGTGAGGCGCCCCAGGTTTTTGCTAAGACTTGTTCTTGTCCGTGTTATGGGGCCAGTTAGCTATGGGGCTTGAAAGAGGCCTTAGAACGTATTCTGTACCTCGAGAAGCCCTAAGGGGCCCTCGGCTCCCACGCTCCTGGGCTAGAGAGAAGAAAGCCAGAGGGGCAGGACCGCGGCGGCGCCAGCACGTGCCCGGGGCTGGCCAGCGGGTGGGTCCCAGGGCACGTGCCACTTTCCCTGCCTGCACAGCAGACCGCCCGCGTCCCCGGTGCCAGGCGCCCTTCGCCTCCACGACTCTGCACGGGCCATTCTACTGGCAGGAAGGCCCGCTCCCACGCCCCTGGACAGCTTTCCCTGGAGACCAGCAGACAGCCTCCTTCTGGTGCTCCCTCTGACTGGCTCCCTGGGGAGCTGGTAGCCCCCACCCTCGTCAGTCAGCTCACTCTGTAGCACCTGCTGCTCCTCGCGGGCCCATGTGCCGCAGCAGGAAGGGAGCAGCCTCCTGAGGCTGAAGGGGACGCGTCCCCCGCCCCTGTGGCTGGCATGAGGTCCCCACGCAACTCACGCCTGCCAGAAAGCCTTGCTACTGTGAGTTTCCTGTGACCAGGGGCCTCATTTCATCTCCAGCCCTCCTTTTCATAAGTAATAGCCACTAACATCTTCCTAAGTGATGGCACCCCGTAAGAGGGGGTGGGCAGCTTCC
>NW_011894239.1:3772-4459 GCF_000151845.1 Pteropus vampyrus | reverse complement strand
GGAGCGTTAGGGAGTCTGAGAAAAACTCCAAGACTAGAAGGCAGAGTTGGATCAGGTCACTCAGAAAGCGTGAAAGCAAGGACAGCCGGGGGCCCATTTGTTCGGCGTGGGCAGGTTACGGGTCCTGCCGTCACCGTCCCTCTCGCTCTGCCTCTGAGAGGAACCCCCACGCTGCCTGTGGAGTGGTACCCCTTTTTTAAGAAACTCGCCTTTTGACTCTAGACAAAAAAAGAGTCTTGCCATCTCAACGGTTCTGGATGCGACATCGTGTCTCCGCCAGCCAGAGCTCCTCGTCGACACCCCGACTGCAGGGGCTGAGCAGACAGCGCCGAGCCCAGCGTTCAGCGAGAAAGTCCGTTTGTGGCCCGCATTAGACCTGCGAGGCGGGGATCATGTCTGTCATTTCCGGTGTCTACGCATCTTCCCCGACAACAAGAAAAACATGATCGAAATGAGCGATGAGTGCGTGAACTTCGGTGAGTGCGCCACAATGAAATCGAAAGACAAAGTGGATCCACCTCTGACATTTAACTATAGCGCCTGCATGTCGGATTAATAGAAGAACACGCTAAGCGTACTGAGGGGACCCTGCCCAGGCCACGTGCCCTCTAAGGCAGGAATGCGCGGTGACTAACCGCACCGTAATGGCCTCTGGGATGCAGAAACCCGAAACGTCTTAGCATAAAT
>NW_011894239.1:0-747 GCF_000151845.1 Pteropus vampyrus | reverse complement strand
GGGTGTTGATTCCATAAAGACACAGAGGCGGGGGCACCGTAGCTGCTCCCCGTGACATCCCTGAAGGAGCTGTCGCGGCACAGTGGGGGACGGCCGCCTGCGGGAGCCGCCAGGGACTCCTGAGCGCTCACCCAAAGGCCGCCAGCGCGCTGGCCACGGCGGAGAGCGACAGCAGCCGCCTGCAGGTTCGCGGTGACGACGGTCGTGTCACCGCACATAAGGGGCGTAGGGCAGCCCCTGGCACAGAGCGGACGCCGCGTAGGCACGGGGACGATGCGCTCGTCGCGGAGGGGACCTCTTTACAAGTGAGTTTCTTCACAGTGGTTGAAATCCACATGGTCTTCCCACTCCAGGCTCATCCCGCACTATCCCGCACTCGGCCGCGGCGCAGCGGCCCCCTCCCTGGCCAGCCAGAAGCCTGGAGAACATTCTCTCGTGACCCTTTCATGCTGTATCCACCCAGCATCGACTGCCGTTGGTCGTGTCCCCCGTGTGTCACTGCGGTCCATCTGCTTCGTTCCAACGTCACCAGCAGCACCAGCACCAGAAGCACCAGCAGCGCCACAGCCACATCTCACCGTGGCCCCCCGCACCCCCCACACTGCACGGTCTCTAATCCCCTCCATCCATCCTCCACCCAGTGTGCGTAATACAGCTGGCGGCATCATTTCCAATATAAATGTGGACCTAAGTACCCCCTTCCTCCCACTCCCATTTGAACCCCAGGCACTTCCCGCCGCTCTGAGA
>NW_011894238.1:7058-7523 GCF_000151845.1 Pteropus vampyrus | reverse complement strand
CTGGTAATAGCAGAGATAATCTGTCACTACTTGTGCCTCATGAATGTCTCATGTGCTAGTGCTGGGTTCAGTCAGCAGTCCTACACACTGGTATCCTTAGCGGGAGACCAGATACTCTCCTTTCATCCCTGGCCTGGGCTGAAACTCCCAATCCCAAATAACTAATAGCTATTTGGGATTGGGAGTATGAGGCCATTGTGAAAATCGTGATCTGTTTGACTCAAATCAATTAATTTTAATTCGATACAATTTAATGAATATTTATTAATGCTCCTAGGATACTGAGGAAAGCTTTGTTCTAGGCACCTGAAGGAGATATAAATTTAAATAGAACCTAGTTATACCCACAAGGAGCTGTATACAGTTAAATTTAGTAGCTATCCCCAGCCCGTATCTATATCCCATTGATTTTTCAAGGGTTGGTGAAAAATCCACAGCTACAAAAAATTATGCACTAAATGTTGG
>NW_011894238.1:601-1313 GCF_000151845.1 Pteropus vampyrus | reverse complement strand
TCTCTTGTAATTTTTCATCCTGCTTGTTTTTAGGCACTGCCATATGAAATCTCTGAACTGGGGATTCTCATCAGCCTTCCAGGGACCCAAGGACATAGCTCTGGCTATAAATGGTGCCAGTTTTGGTGGTGGAGCTGCTGCCGCTTTATCTGGACCAAATAAACCTTATCAAACTGCTGTGCAGCCAGCCTTCAGTGCTAAGTGGAAATGCTTGGAGCCCAATGCTGGCACTCAGCCCACAGCCTCGCCTGCTTTCCTCCTTTTGTTACCTTCTCCACCTCTTAAATTCAGACATTAATCTCTCTTTAACACTACTAACAAGGGCTGGGCTTTTTAATGGGCAGAGTTTATGAAGCAAGAGAGATTTTCACATAGAGTGAATATATGGCATGGAGGTAGGGGGATCCAGGGCCATGGAAGAATTGTTCGTTCTCTCCCATTATTTCTAGAGATTCTCTCTTTCTCTGATTTGAAGATTAATAGGAGATTAGAATCAAGGGCTAATTGTGTGCTTCTCCGGCTACTATGCTCCAGAGGAACTGGTAGTGGATGTGGACAGCCAGGCAGCAACCTTCAGCAGGCACCATCTAGGCAGAAGTGCAACAAGTTTAATGATTCTTCTATTTTCCTGGTGAGGCATTAGGAGGGTCTTTTCTCCTCCTCTAACATCCCTCCCCTCTTGCTCTCCCTGTAGACCAGTTTCCTTACCTTT
>NW_011894238.1:0-551 GCF_000151845.1 Pteropus vampyrus | reverse complement strand
ATAGAGTGAATATATGGCATGGAGGTAGGGGGATCCAGGGCCATGGAAGAATTGTTCGTTCTCTCCCATTATTTCTAGAGATTCTCTCTTTCTCTAATTTGAAGATTAATAGGAGATTAGGATCAAGGGCTAATTGTGTGCTTCTCCGGCTACTATGCTCCGGAGGAACTGGTAGTGGATGTGGACAGCCAGGCAGCAACCTTCAGCAGGCACCATCTAGGCAGAAGTGCAACAAGTTTAATGATCCTTCTATTTTCCTGGTGAGGCATTAGGAGGGTCTTTTCTCCTCCTCTAACATCCCTCCCCTCTTGCTCTCCCTGTAGACCAGTTTCCTTACCTTTCTTGAAACCCCTTTCCTCTTACAAACTGTGTAGACCTTAGCTAGAAAAATCGTCTCAAATTGGGATTTACTCTTTATTGTTAATCAAAAGGGATACCCAGGGCCTGGGCTTTCCCATGCATGGGGCAGGCTTTGTTGTTTATGCTGCTATCAGAGGATAACTCTTTTCCTTCACTTCCAAGGGCGCTTCTCTGCCCTCTGCCGTACTCTT
>NW_011894237.1:4570-4902 GCF_000151845.1 Pteropus vampyrus | reverse complement strand
CTGAGGTCCTCTCGCTGCCATACATCTGTATTGGAGCCTTGAAGATGTTTCGGCCCTGTCTATGTAGTGCAGCCCCAACAAACACTCTGGACACTAATGCTCGGGTGAGCTCCCCTGGCTGGCAATACTTCACACATATTGTCACGTACCAATGGCGAGAGGGTAACGCATCCTCATAACAGTGGGAGTTTCGCAGTTGGACTCTCCAGCACTCTGCTCCATGCACCTCTTCCTTTGGTCAATCTTAATCTGTATCCCTTCCTTATAAATGAGTCGAGTATCTTTCAGTGAGTTCTCCGAGTCCTGTCAGAGAATTATTGAACCTGGATGCA
>NW_011894237.1:4135-4520 GCF_000151845.1 Pteropus vampyrus | reverse complement strand
CTGAGGTCCTCTCGCTGCCATACATCTGTATTGGAGCCTTGAAGATGTTTCGGCCCTGTCTATGTAGTGCAGCCCCAACAAACACTCTGGACACTGATGCTCGGGTGAGCTCCCCTGGCTGGCAATACTTCACACATATTGTCACGTACCAATGGCGAGAGGGTAACGCGTCCTCACGACAGTGGAAGTTTCACAGTTGGACTCTCCAGCACTCTGCTCCATGCACCTCTTCCTTTGGTCAATCTTAATCTGTATCCCTTCCTTATAAATGAGTCGAGTATCTTTGAGTGAGTTCTCCGAGTCCTGTCAGAGAATTATTGAACCTGGATGCACTTTTGGGACTCTCCCACCCTCAAAACTTGCAGTCGGTGTCAGGAGTGAGAGC
>NW_011894237.1:0-635 GCF_000151845.1 Pteropus vampyrus | reverse complement strand
AGAGAAGGAAATCTTGCCGTTTACAGCAGCACAGTGGACCTTCAGGGCATTGCGCTAAGTGAAATAAGTCAGACAGAGAAAGACAAATGCCATGTAATCTCATCGATACGTAGAATCTAAAAAAGAAAAAGAAAAGCAAGCCCATTGATACAGAGAACAATTTGGTGATTGACAGAGATGGGGGTTGATAGTCAACGGCCTCTAGTTGGCGTTTAAATCCATGGGACTGTCGAGATGGCCCAGGCAGCGAGGCAGAGAAGAGAACAGAGCTGGCTTCTAATCTTCGGGGTTCCCGCAGAGGGGGGGGGCGGCTGGGACTCACAGACTGGCCAGCAAGGTGGGAGCGAGCTGCAGAGTGAGTGTCGGGAAGGGGGCCTAGCGGGGTGCAGTTTGCGGAAGGGGGGGGCGCGTGGGGGGAGGCGTGCAGTCCCAGTTCTCTGGCAGGGTGCTGCAGGTTGAATGCATCCCCCAAAAAGAGATGTTGGCGTCCAAACCCCAGGTGTCTGTGAATGTGGCCTCATCTATAAATAGGACTTTTGCACTTGTAATGGAGTCAGAGGAGTAGTCCTGGATTAGGATGCGTGCTATCTCACTGGTGTCCTTATAAAAAGAGGAAAATGTGGACACAGACACAC
>NW_011894236.1:2127-4479 GCF_000151845.1 Pteropus vampyrus | reverse complement strand
GATAATGATGCAGAAGTGTAATTAGCTTTTTCCCTTGGTTCTTCCCCTCTGACACAGCAAAGAATCACAGGTCAGCAAGATTTAGAAAAGATTTATTAAAGGTATATTTTAGAAAGTCAGAGCACGCTCCAAGGGAGGAACGGATTTCCTGTGAAGAGAGCTGTAACCCCAGAGCAGGATGAGGAGGTCTGGTATTATATTAGGGCCCTGATGGGTTGTTACAAAGGTGTTCCCAGGTAATTAGCATATGAGGTCATTTTGATTGACACTTGGCTGCTATATAACTCTTTGCCTACTGCGCATGTACTTACCCAGAATTCAGTCTGTTATAATCAGATTCATGAACTTCCAGGCATAAACATGGTATTAGAATGATGGTATAATGAGGCTGAGATTATGGGAAGGTTAGGGTAGTACCTATTGTGCAGGTGTCTGTGGCCGGATTAGACCAGCAAAGTCCTGTGTCTCTGGAGATGCAGGAGGGATTCTCTAACCACCAATAGGGTGTTCTCTGGGTGGTCTCTAGGCTGGGCCTCTATTCCTTTGTTCTCTTGTCGCTCATGTCTGACTAGCTACCTGATGATAGATTTACAAATAATGTTGTAAGGTATGAAAACAGTATTGGAATAATGTAGGAAATATCTTTATATTGCCAATATGTACATAGGATTATTTATGAGTTAAGTGTTATAATGTCTTTAATTTACTTAACATTTGTAAAATAATATGAGTTTATGTGGTTAACGGAGGGAGGTTGGTAGAAGGCATTTGAGGAGTACAGTAAATGTCAGGATCTTTTAAGAAAAACAAAATCAATGAGTATATAAATTTTTTAGAGGGGGAAAATGCCTTTTTCAAAGCCATTATGCAATATATAAGCAGCACATTTCCAAACACAATATAGTTGAATCTATCTGGAAAATACAATAATCCTGTCAACAAAAAGATTCTTACCAATATGAAAAAAAAAAAAATTATATTGAGTAGGCATTAAAAGGCCATCTGCATGCAAAGTAGTGAAATAATGACTACAAATTAGTACAAAGTCTCACATAAATTATACTTTAAAGTAGAAAACAAAATAACTAATCTTAGCTCTTAAAAAGAAAAAGACTATACCTTTGGACAATCTCCTATTCACCCCATGAGAAAGAACTCTGAGTTAATTTTGGAGGTACTTGTTTATATATCTAAGGTTAGTTAGCATGTGACTCTGGAAATACCTCTACACTGTAAAAAATATTGAGACTGGTCTTTATCCCTAGAAAGGTTTATTTATTTTCCAATGGTTAGAATAAGGACTCAGGTTCACTAGGTCTCCAAGGAAATACTTTGAGAAAAGGAGGATGGGAAATGGTCTCTTTGCCCTTTATAAACAAAAGAAAACATTTTCATTTACCCTTACAGTTCCTCTTTCTGTTATTCCTTTTGTGGTAACATTGCAATTTTCTAAATGGTTCCATTTTCATATTTACTCTTCTCTAGGAATTATATAGCCAACAAAATAGCAATAAGAAATTAAGTAATATGAAGACAACAGTGAAGCAATCTCATGGAGTAGCAGTAAGCCCTCTAGAATATCATTTTTTCAGTTTAGTGTATTTCAATATTTGGAAAAACGAGTTTTAAGCAATTTGTGGTAATCACAGTCTGGTCTTCTTGAGCTGGGTTCACACAGGAAACACAAATTCAGTAGGCTTTTCTTTTATTTTGATAGTACATGTGATTAGCATCCCCTGAGTACGTTCCTCCCCATTGGGTGACTATCTCTTCTTCAGAACACTTTCATATAAGGCAGTCTGCTTGACTGATTCATACAGCAGACTTTTACCAATGAGTCATTTCAAGCCCTTATAACTTATTGTGTTGAGTCTTTTAGGAAAGAGAGAATCCTTTTAAATAGTGTGTATGATTACAAGGGATTCAATTAAATAGAGCATGGGATATGGTGTCATGTTCAAATTCATGGTTCTGCTCAACATAAGTAAAAATGTAGCCATACCCAGATTACTTGAAAGAGTTGTTCTAATTTTATTTTTTCTTAACAAGGCTAATAGGATATTTTAACATGGTAGAATGCTGAATCTTAGTCAATGAATTTTAAAGAGCTCTATTTATTTATTCCACTTGTTCTGAAGTAAGGATGATAGGGAATGTGGTTATAAGATTCTGCAAACATTTATATAATCCCTGAGTAACAGTGGAAACAAAATGAATTATTTTATCTGACTTGACAGGCTCCTATCTTCCCAAAGTATATCTATCACAAGAGCCTTTACCACTTTTTAGGAATCTTCCTTTGAATCAGGAAGAATATCAGGCCATCTTAAAACCATAAGGAAATAGAAACTT
>NW_011894236.1:0-1037 GCF_000151845.1 Pteropus vampyrus | reverse complement strand
AATCAGAGACCTAATATAAAATCAACATAAAGCATAAGAAATCTTTCTGGTAAGACACAGAATCTTTAATATCTACATAGATTCCAAAGTTAAAGAAAATGCGTTATAACCTCTTACTAAGAGCAGATCAATAACTCTAAGAAAAATGTTAATTTAACAAAGAGGAAACAAATTCTATTTTTGCATTGATATAATAATATTTGCTACCAAAGGAATCATAGCATTTTGTGGAAATTCTTATGAATAAACCTATCGAATTTTAGTCAGCTTTGATTATGGTGAATACAATTATTTTCTGCAAGTTTCTCAAATTCTGTGTACTCAGTCAGGTTTTGTTTTTCACTTTCCTCTCCCTCATTCTGGTACAGCCAGCCATTTTCTTTACTACAAAACTATTTTTCTCTTCTCTTAACAGAAACATATCTTCCATACCTTTTGCATAAAAATGTTTCACTCTGCCAGTATTATACCTAGAGTCTCATTTCTGTATATTGATTATAATTTTTCACTAAAGTAACTCTATTTCACAAAGAAATCTAGAGGGTGGATAATTTTTGACTGTCAGACACCAGCATTCTTCAGCAGATTAGCAGAGCTCATGGATACACATCTCACAATTTTCTACAGCCATACACACACACACACACACACACACACACACACATACATATTGTGTCTCTCTCTCTTTCTCTCTCTCTATATATAAAGAATATATACATATTCCTTATTCCTATTATATTATAAATTCTCAAAGTGGCAAACATAAACATGTTTGTTTATGACCCAAATACATAACCTCTCTTTATCATAAAAATAAATGGCAAATTATAAAACATTGCATTGAGAAATTAATGTTTCAACTTTCTATCTTACTCAGAAATTATCTTGGTATTAATGGGCTCCATTTACTCAATTTAATGTTAGTCCACAATTTTAAGTTACCTAAAACTCTTGGAAATTGTCTTTAACTTTACATACTAGAAAATGTAAGTATTGTTGGATTGATGTTCATCAGAATAACAATTCGATTTGGTTAA
>NW_011894235.1:6971-7586 GCF_000151845.1 Pteropus vampyrus | reverse complement strand
TTGACTGTCACAGATTGGGCTTCACGCCAGGCCACGCGTTTGGGTAAGGCCTGCTCCCCAGATCTCTTCCGAGATCAGCAGGTTGCCTGAGGCACGTTCTCCTCACGCAGATGGCAGAGGCAGAGAGGGCAAGGCCGGCTGCATGAGCATATTTATATTAAGGCTCTGCTTACATTCCATCGGCCGGCATCCCATTGGCCAAGGCAAGATGCGTGACCGAGACCAAGGTCTCTGGGAAAGGGCACTCTACCCCCCATGCAGCCAAGAGAGTAGATGGCTAATTCTACTATACAGCAGGAAAGGATCGGAATGAATCTTCCAACATACCTCTGTGGCTTAGCCAAATGGGAATTTACTTATTTTTTTCCAACAAGAAGTCTAGAAGCGGGACGCCCATGGCCGGTGAAGCTATTTAATGACGATGCCACCCCGGGCCTTTTCTCTTTCCTGTGCCATCTTCGGCGTGTTGGAGTCTGGCTTCGTATATAAGTTTCCATCATTGCGACATGGCTGCTCGGCCTCCTGCCCTATCTTTTCTGCTGGAGCGAATGGGAAACAGGAAGGGGCGGGGCCTAATTCCACAAGGCGAAAGCTTTCCCAGAAAACCTCACTTTA
>NW_011894235.1:4371-4958 GCF_000151845.1 Pteropus vampyrus | reverse complement strand
TCAGGAGGGAGGCCCGGCTTCCACACAAGATTCAGAGTCCCGGGGTGCACATGCTGCTCCTGGAAAGCGAGTGCCTGGGTTGTTGCTTTCTCCACGGCCACAAAGTCAGCCTGTCCATCCCAGCAACTATAGCTTCATCTTTTCCAATCGTCCCCTGCTCACGCCCCGCCCTCTCCTCTGGAAGGCAAAGGATCGTCATAAACCTGAGAGAGAGCCTTTACGGCCCCACGGCAGGGGGCTACTGTATGGGGACTCAGCGAGCAGGGGACTCAATGGAATGGCCATTATCCTTCCCATCTAGGACCATGTTATTCCAACAAGAGACTCTAGGTGGCTGACGCGGAATTAAGTTTAAATCTCCCAGGACCCCTTTGGCCAAATTTCTCCCCCGTGATGGTTCATTTCATGTGTCAACCCGACTGGACCACGTTTGGTCACCCATCATTCTGGGTGTGGCCGTGCAGCTGTGTCTGGATGAGTTGAGTTGCCCTCTCTAAAGTGGGCCTCGGCCGATGCACTGAAGATGGGAACAGAAAATCAAAGGCTCCTTTCTCTCTGCCTGACCATCCTCCAGCTGGGCCATCAGT
>NW_011894235.1:0-756 GCF_000151845.1 Pteropus vampyrus | reverse complement strand
CGTTTTTAGATTCATTAAAACCTGAGAACCCTGCAGCTGACGACTGTAAATGCATAATTGTTCATTATCAGGTAGCACCGTTTATTTGGGTTACCGGTGAGGGGATCTGCCAGGAGCAAATAAAGCTCAGTTTGAAGAGTTTTGGAGGGAACAAAGTAACAATCTAAAGAAGTTGAGTCCGGTAGAAGCATAGCACAGCTAGGGGAATATGTGGCAGGAACGCAGGAGGGAAAAGCAAT
Source organism: Pteropus vampyrus (assembly GCF_000151845.1). Lineage (NCBI taxonomy): Eukaryota > Metazoa > Chordata > Mammalia > Chiroptera > Pteropodidae > Pteropus > Pteropus vampyrus. The sequence goes on along the minus strand of NW_011894235.1, from coordinate 517 downwards.
TAGGGACCGGGGTTCCGAGGCCCATGTACGCCAGGCATGAGTTTTAACTGGGACCCAGCAAACGTTATTAATACAGGGGTGTGACGGGGTCAGTTTCAGGATGCTCATTCTGCGGGCGCTATCTCCGGAAGGTGGAGGGAGACGTGAGGGATGAGAGGCAGCAGATCCGTCTTAGGAATGTAATGATGTACGTGGAGAGAGAGCGAGTTGGTTAGGAGACAGGTGGGGGCTGCTGGAACAGCGACCTTAGAGTAGGCGTTTGTTTCCTTCTTACATGACAGTCCACGGTGGAGGTCTAGGGCTGGAATTGTGGAATGAGAGGGTTGGGGACCCAGACTCCTTCCATCTTCTGATTTGCATTCTCAACATGGGGCTTCCACCTTGTGAGCTAAGGCAGCTGCTGCAGCTCCTGCCAGCACATTTACATTCCAGCCAGAGAGCCAGTGGAGGCCATGCTCCTCCCCTTTAAGGGCACAACCTGGAAACGGCACGGATCCCTTCTGCTCACGTGACCCCA
>NW_011894234.1:6953-9294 GCF_000151845.1 Pteropus vampyrus | reverse complement strand
AGCTTGATGTCAAGCAATCTTGAGAGTGTTACTGACACCAAACATCCAATTCATAATTAAGAAAATATTTCAAGTTCCAGCCCTGACATTTGTCACCTTGAAGAACTTATTAAATCTAAGTCTCAGTTTACCTATTTATAAAATAGGAATATTACTACAGGCACCAGAGCATTAGTTTGATTATGTGTTTAGTATTTGATTGATTAGTATTGAAATAAGTATTAAATTAATAAAAATTTGAGATATTCTCTGTTACTTATGTCCTCTCCCTCTCCGAAGGATATAGTATACCTATGTATGCATTTATCTTTAATAGTGAGGATTGCCAGGTAAGCTTTATGATGAAGCGCGGCAAAGGGAATTTAATCATAATACAGAAATTTTGGGAGAATAATGAAGAGGATATTTTTGTTTTGCTTTGTCTTTAAAGAACCAGGTGAAAAATTTAAAAAGGTTGCAATAACATAGAACTGTGAATATTTTTCTAAACTCCAAGATGTTTATAGCAAACTGATATGTGTAGAACATTAGAGGCCTTTGAACCACTACGCCTGTAGCACAAGCGAAATAATCAAGCTGTGGTTTTACAGGGACTGTAATACTCAACAGAAAACCTGGCAGATACTGAAGAGTATGATGTCCGGATCTCCCTAAAGCTGATGGCAGAAAATACAGCAATAGTCTTAGAGACTGAGATAAAAGACCTGTGCCTGTACAGTAGTGATAAGCAACGTGACTGCATATTTTCAAGGATTTGGTTTCTTTAGAGATTTCTTTGCAAACTGGAGACTTAATATTTCTTAGAATTGTTTGTTTGTTTTTGTTTTTCCAGTTATTTAAATATCTTTCTCTAAATTTAGTGTGATTCCAAGTAGCAAAATTTGGTCTGGAAAATATTTTAGTTCCAATAGTGAGAAAAGGATCATGACATATGGTGCAAAACAGCTTGAAATGTTACCAAGGTTTCCTGTTGTAGTTAAATTACTCTTTTAAGTTCCACTCATGTGCCGCCATTCTGCCACAAAGTGGAGAATGAGAGGTCTCTGGAGGCCTGTTAAAATCTTTCGGTAGGCTTGCTCTATCATTGGTAAAATGGGCCAATGTCCACAAGACAAAGAAATAAGGCTCTGTCTCATGGGTTCATTTTATTATGCCCAAAAGAATTGTATGTATTTTGCATTGTTTTAAATTTATTGTACATGTAGGAATACGTAACAGCATTAAAATGTTAAAAAGTACAGCCTCAGAATCTGCATCGTGAATTTGATTAAGGTTTAAGCTATTCGTGGCTGCAAATATAAAGAAAAGTTCTCAAGGTGAAGCCTATTTATATATAATTGCCTTTCTCCTTCACCATCAGATAAAAACTTTGTAATTATGTGGTATTGTTTCTTAGGCATTTCTAATTCTCTCATTCTCTTTGCCTTTGCTTCCCCTTCCTGCATTTTGTCTCTTGTCTCAGAACCTAACTACTGGAGATATCATCTGAGCAAAAGATCCACTAAGAATAAATGTATCCTGCCCCCTTTGTCAGGAAGCCAACAGGCATTCTTGAGCAAAGTTGCTGCAATATTCATTATGAGAATAATAAAAATAAGAAAAAAATGTATGTTACAATTACCATAAAGAAAATAGTTAAAAAAGAATATAAGCTCAAATTTGTATACATATATTTTAATTTCACTTATATTTGAATGATAAGCTCTATATCGTTTTACAAACATTTTAAGGCTTATGGTCTGAGCATTTTCCCATGATGCTAAATGTTTTATCAAAATAATAGAATTTTAATTATTTTTTTTAGAAAAGTAATACATCTTAAAGGAGATACTTGCAAAACTAATACTATAAATTAAAAGCCCACACAGCACTTTGATTCTACTACACAGATGTAAAAACCGGACATGTCCGGTTTGTATATCTTTAGTCATTTTATATGCATGCCTATATGAGTATATAAAATATATAGATATTCACACATTTGATATTTTAAAAAATGTGATCATGCAGTAATATTCTTAGGTAACATAATATTTTCATTAAACAATATATTATGGCTAATATCCCATGATTTAAAAATTCCCTTATAAGTTTTCATTTTGAAAGACATCCCTGTATATCACATAATTATGGTTTATTAAACCAAATATCTATTGTTAAACATTTTCTATTTGTTGTCACTTTAAATTAAATAGTAACTAATATCCATATATGCTTGTATGTACTTATACATATTCATTTGTATCTTTGATTATCTTGCAATATATGTCTAAAGTAATTACTTATTAGACTACTTATACCATGGTCTTTATTACTATGCCTTTATAAAAATTGAGAGATC
>NW_011894234.1:1846-3768 GCF_000151845.1 Pteropus vampyrus | reverse complement strand
TTGTGATTTATAATGAGAAATATATATTTGGTCTTTGTTTACATTTCTGGCATGAAGCCATTGAAACCCTTGGAATTTATTTCCCAAGTGATAAGGGCTTTAAAAAAAAAAAAGTGTCTTTTGTTATGTTAATGAGGTGACTTTTGGACTGGTTGTCTGGAGAACCAACCAAGTGATTAGAGGATTGGAACTTCCAGTTTCACCTTAGCCTCCAGGAAAGGAGCTGGAGATTGAATCAATCGCCAATGGCCAATTATTTAATTAATCATGCCTAAGTAATGAAGTATCTATAAAAACCCAAAAAGATGGCATTTGGAGAGCTTAGGGGTGATGAACATATGGAGATTTGGGGAGAGCATGGAATCTCTGCACTGTATCCCCAGACCTCACCCTGTGCATCCTCATCCTATGCATCTTACTCGCCTAGATGTTTATCTGGATTTTTTATCATCTTCTTTTATAATAAACAGATAAATGTAAGTAAACTGTTTTCCTGAGTTCTGTGAGCTGTTCTAGCAAATTAATGGAACCTGAGGAGGAGGGCATGGGAACATCTGATTCATAGCTAATTAGTCAAAAGCACCAGTGATAATCTTGAATTTTTGATTGACATCTGAAGTGGGGTGGGCAGTCTTGTATGACTGAGGCCTTGGCCTGTGGGATCTGATGCTATCTCTGATATAGTGTCAGAATTGAGTTAAATTATAGGATATCCAGCGGTGCCACAGATAATTGCTTGGTGTGGGAAAAACTCCCACACATTGGTGACCAGAAGTGTCAGAAGTGAAGTATTCTGTGTGAGTAGTAAAGGAGACACAAAGGAGCAAGGTAGAACTGTGCTTTTCCACACAGAGGAAAACAAGTTTTTTTCTACATACATACTAAGTGGAGTATTTGCTATCAGGCTGATGTTAGATTCACTTCACCACATTAGTGGATGTCTTGTGGCCAACTCTTAGTCTAATTTAAATAGTAAAAGAAAGAAGGATATCTACCCAAATAATGCATATTATCAGTTCTAAGATGTATACTTTTTTTTTTTTTCCACTTCGTACCGCCTTTAAAATTTGGGTACATGATATAATAGTTGTGATAAGAAAGCACTTTGTTCTCCTTTAATTAGCAGGTGTATTTTTAAAAATCTTAAATTAATGTTACATTTTATTGATTATGATTCATTGCATCAATTTAAATTTCCATGTATTTTGATAATCTGTTATTGGTGGGGAATTTATATGATAAATTTAATTTGACCTATCCTTGAGATTCCAGAATAAAACTTCCCAGTCACGACATACACATATATAACACTTACACATACATTCAGGTACATATGTATATGTATATATATCCTATGTATTATGTAATTCTATAATTGAATTGTAATATATTTGCTATTCTACTCCTACATTCATACAGTGCAAGTCAATATTTTCTTATACTAGCCTTATCTAGTTTGGATATTGTGGTAGGCAAAATAATGGCTGGCTCCCAAAATGTCCATGCTTTAATCACTGGAACCTGTACATATATTATCTTACATGACTAGGAAGGATTAATGGTGCAGGTGGAATTAGAGTTACTAATCAGCTGGTTTTAAGACAGAGAAATTATGCTGAATTATCCAGGTGGGCCCAATGTAATCACAGGATATTTAAAAAGTAGAGAGGGAGGTGGAAGAATCAGTTTTGGAATGATATGTGCGGAGGACTCAGCCAGACATTGCAGGCATTGAAGATGGAAAGGGCAAGAACATGGATTTTCTCCTATAGCCTCTAAGAAAAGAATTTAGCCCTGCTAATATTTTGATTTTAGCCAAGTGAGACTCATTCCAGAATTCTAACTTCTAGGACTATAAGATGCTGAATTTTGCGTTGCTTGAAGCCACTAAGTTTGTTTTAATTTTATACTAATAGAAATAG
>NW_011894234.1:0-996 GCF_000151845.1 Pteropus vampyrus | reverse complement strand
TAATTGAATTGTAATATATTTGCTATTCTACTCCTACATTCATATAGTGCAAGTCAATATTTTCTTATACTAGCCTTATCTAGTTTTGGTATTGTGGTAGGCAAAATAATGGCTGGCTCCCAAAATGTCCATGCTCTAATCACTGGAACCTGTACATATATTATCTTACATGACTAGGAAGGATTAATGGTGCAGGTGGAATTAGAGCTACTAATCAGCTGGTTTTAAGACAGAGAAATTATGCTGAATCATCCAGGTGGCCCCAATGTAATCACAGCATATTTAAAAAGTAGAGAGGGAGGTGGAAGAGTCAGTTTTGGAATGATATGTGCAGAGGACTCAGCCAGACATTGCAGGCATTGAAGATGGAAAGGGCAAGAACATGGATTTTCTCCTATAGCCTCTAAGAAAGGAATTTAGCCCTGCTAATATTTTGATTTTGGCCAAGCGAGACCCATTCCAGAATTCTAACTTCTAGGACTATAAGATGCTGAATTTTGCGTTGCTTGAAGCCACTAAGTTTGTTTTAATTTTATACTAATAGAAATAGGAATAGCATTAGGAAATTAATATAGAGGTTATTAAGTTAGTTTTTACAACACTGTGATATTTAACTGAATCAGAGATGCCATTCAATTATAAAATGCATCCTTATTTTATTACTATTAAAATTAAAAATATGTTGTTTAAACTGACAGAGTGTTTTCTTATTACATTAACTGTAAGATGCATCATAATTTCAAATATGTTAACATGAACAAAAGTGAACCTTAGAATATTTGAAATGGAATAGTCATGAACTTTTCCTTCTTTTTCTATTCCCTAAAGCAATTTGCATAAAAGGTGGTTATCAAATTCTTGAAGATTTGGTAAACTAGCCTCTGAACCAAGTAGTATCATTTGGAGGAGGGTATATGTTTGCCTATTAATTAATCTTATCTAGTTTTGAATTTTTCTTCATCAAGATCCTGGACATTACATATATAATAGAAATAT
>NW_011894233.1:2578-4016 GCF_000151845.1 Pteropus vampyrus | reverse complement strand
GCCATGACTAGGATTCATGCCCTTATAAGAGAGACCCCAGGGAGCTCCCCCGCCCCTCCACCAGGCGTGGACGCAGAGAAAGGGCAGCGGCCCTCTCCACACAGTGACCGAGCCAGCGTCCTGACCTTGGACTGGGAGGGGCACACGTCTGCTGGTCATAAGCCACCCAGGCTGGGGTGTCCTGTTCTGACCACCCAGGCTGGGGTCCTCTGTTCCAGCGGCCTGAGGTGATGCAGCAGTGTCACACCAACACAAGAACGACACGTCTGTGTGACACACAGACAGACGCACAGACCCGCAGCACCTCGGGAGAGCGCGGTGCGAGGCAGCCCCTGGGCCTCGCGGCCGAGCACGATGCGCGTCCTCAGCGAGGGCTCAAGGGCCCTATGGTCCCCACCGCGGCCCTTGCAGCACGGCGACCGGTCCACCCGAAGTGGCCGTGCACGCTCTACACTCCAGCACGTCACCTGGAGAGCGAGCTTTCAACAGAACGCAACATCGAGCTGAGCGGGTGCCCACAGCCCATTGGACCTCCTTAAGTGACAAAGTGAATGTCACTTCGCGTCCAGAGTACGGTGTGGACCGGGACCGCACACGGTCCCTAGCAGCCCTGACTCCCATGCAGGCGGTGGCCCGAGGGCCCCCAGACATCTGGTCCTGTGGTCTGCGGCCCCTGGCAGTCCAGCGACCACCCATCGCCAGACTCCCCGCTGGACATCAAGCTCCATCCGCTTCTCGCCACGCACTCCCTATCAGCAGGGCGGTCCGAGAGGAGGGGTACCGGCCGGGCGAACGCGAGGGGCCCAGGGCCCCTGCACACGGGAGGGACTGCTGTGTTTCCCCCGGGAAAGGACGACAGCTCAGGCCCTTAGGGAATCACGCAGGACCGGGGGGCGGCAGCGTCCAGGATGGCGCCCCAGCCCCCTCTCCTCCACCTCCCGGCTTTTTATCTCTGACACATTCGGCCTCCCTTCCTTCGGGCCAGCGGACTGGGCCTCCCGGGCCAAGGAGACGAGCCGACGGCACAAGGTCCCTGGCGCGAGGCGGCCTGCTGGCCCCGGCTCCCGCTGTTCTCCTAGGAAAGGGCAGTGGCCGAGCAGAAACTCCGGCGGAGCGCGCCCCGGGGGCAGCACCGGTCTCCGGGGAGCACAGGAAGCTGTGGGTGCACGCGGAGAGCAGAGAAGCAGGCGACTGTGCCCTCGCCGGGCTCCTCCCCCGGGACTCCACGGACTTCCGAGTGCCTGACAGAGCAGCACTCAACAAAAGTTAGCTGTCACCGCCACCAGCCCCGTCACCTCCGCCACCACCCCCTCCTCTTCCTGCAACTGGAACCCCAGTTTCACAGTGCCGACGGTCGAACCCACACAAGATACTTCCTACTCAGCAACCGTGCATCTAGGGGTGGCCGAGTGACCCAGTTCTGGTCAAACTCTGCCTT
>NW_011894233.1:1160-1597 GCF_000151845.1 Pteropus vampyrus | reverse complement strand
GTCACCAGAAATCCAGCATAGGGGGACAGCAGTGCAGAGGCCCCAGGAGCACACATGCTGGTGTGTTCTAGAACCCGCGGGACACAGCGTTGGGGGTGGGGGGCGAGGCCTGAGAGGAGCAGGCCTGGCAGGCCACTGTCCACCTCTGGCTGTCCTCTGGGCACACCAGGAGCCACTGCACGGCTCTGAGGAGGACCTGACCTGGACCTCGTGACTGTCAGGCCAGGTGGGGGCTCGGACCGGAGTGTGGGGTGGAGGCGCCGAGCATGTGGAGCCAAGAGATGAGCGACAGAGGTGGGAGGGGAGGGGAGGGGACTGGGCACAGAGCGGGGGGAGGGGGCGGGCTTGGGGGAGATGCCGGCTACAGATCCGACCCACAGAAACCGCCTTTAAAAACAGACGAACTTTTTAAAACACTAACTGCCCCGTGTGTGTTC
>NW_011894233.1:0-325 GCF_000151845.1 Pteropus vampyrus | reverse complement strand
GCACGGCTCTGAGGAGGACCTGACCTGGACCTCGCTCCCAAAGGCTCCCTGGCTGCTGTGTAGCTCGCGGGTCATAGGGGCCCAGCAGGAAGGTCGCCGTGACTGTCAGGCCAGGTGGGGGCTCGGACCGGAGTGTGGGGTGGAGGCGCCGAGCATGTGGAGCCAAGAGATGAGCGACAGAGGTGTGAGGGGAGGGGAGGGGACTGGGCACAGAGCGGGGGGAGGGGGCAGGCTTGGGGGAGATGCCGGCTACAGATCCGACCCACAGAAACCGCCTTTAAAAACAGACGAACTTTTTAAAACACTAACTGCCCCGTGTGTGTTC
>NW_011894232.1:4170-4727 GCF_000151845.1 Pteropus vampyrus | reverse complement strand
CAGTAATGACTGCAGCACGCCGTTTCCACACAAGGACCTTGGTCCCCAACCTCTGGGAGCTCAGGGTGGGTCCCCAGGCTGAGATGATATCCCCCAGGGCTGAAACCGTCCACATAGAACCTGGTAAGAATGCACCGTCTTTTCTAGGTTTTTATGCCAAGAATGGGAGGGAGGGAGGAAGCTGGCCGACGCGTTCCCCTTTGCCATCGGAGTGCAGGGCAGTATAACTGAGGGGCTTGGAAAACAGAAGTTCAGATCCTAGTAATGTCACTTGCTTAATGTGTGTGACCTTGAACCAATCACATTATTCAGCTAAGACTCAGTTTCCTAGTCTGTCAAATGAGGACGACCATTTGATATCAGGCCTACTTCACACTGCTGTGGAGACGTCACTGAACCAGAAACCTCAAAAGGACAGAGACCCTGTCTTATCTACCCTTCAGAACACAGATGTAATCTGTGTTCAAATCCTTTCCCAGTGCCTCAGTCAGAAGTGGCACAGTCAAACATTAGTGTCTGATGGACCTACGTTCACAGCCTGGCTCATGACCTTGGGC
>NW_011894232.1:2668-2968 GCF_000151845.1 Pteropus vampyrus | reverse complement strand
GGTCAGGTGCAGAGGGAGGCACAGCCTGCTCCGGCACATCCCTCCACTCCCCAACCTTCCTGCTTCTGGCTGACAGGGAAGAAGGGGTTCCACCTTCCTTTTGAGAAGCCTGCAAGACCAAACACTCACTTTCCCAGCTTCCCTTGCAGCTAGGATATGGGCATGTGTCCTGGGCCCAGCAGGCTTGGGACCTGGGGACAGAGAGGCAGGTGACCTGCCAGGGGAGAAGGTAACCTGGTGGCTGCAGCAGGAGCTGTTGCCAGTGTCCCCCTGTGGGGCTGATGGGGCTGCGGCCCCCAT
>NW_011894232.1:0-1763 GCF_000151845.1 Pteropus vampyrus | reverse complement strand
AGTAGGCTTGGGACCTGGGGACAGAGAGCAGGTGACCTGCCAGGGGAGAAGGTAACCTGGTGGCTGCAGCAGGAGCTGTTGCCAGTGTCCCCCTGGGGGGCTGATGGGGCTGCGGCCCCCATTCCATGTCTGTTTCTGCCCTTGGACTTCACGGGGAAGAATCAGGAACAAGATTAGAGTCCCCAGTATTTCCCCATAACCCACTCACCCTGTTTTCAGTGGCTCTTAAAGAATGGTGCCTGCGACAGAGCTGTTATTGGCGCTGAACGCTATGAGGGGGAAAAATAAATTATTTTAAAAGGAACAGAGAATATGCACATCTCCAGGCCTGCTTCTCAGGCCTCCTGGGCTGTTCCTTCATCCCCTCTCTGCCTCAGCAGCCTGAGGCCTGGTCCCCACGCTTCAGCCCGCCTGTTGGAGCCCTGCAAAAGGCAGCCCCACAGGCTTCCACGGCGCCTGAACCATGAGCTCGCTCTGCCTCTTGAGCACTTTCAAGCCGATTTCCTTTGCTGGTTGCAAATCCTCTGCCCTCCCCACCAGAACCAGCACCAGGTTCACCTGACGCACACTAGCCTGAAGCCTGGGTGAGAATGTTCTATGCTGACACCCCCTGCCCGCCGCCACCACCAAGGAGCCAGCCATCACTTCACACGATGCCACACTCCACGGGGAAGGGGTAAGGTCCCTGCAAGGCTCAGAAAAACAGCAAAGCTCCAGGTCCGGCCGCTGCCCAAGAGCCTGGCTGACCCCATGGACAGGGGTTGGCCGCACCATGGTGGCAGCTCATGGCCCCCCGCATCCTGGTCTGCCCTGAAGACAGCCCTGGGAGGGTCTGTGTTGAGCCAGCTTGTGCCTTACAGCCCTCCCCAGGTGACATGCAGGAAGGCTGCAGCGTGTCAGAGCCAAAGTGGTAGCTCCCATCTGCCCCCACCCTCTGAGCTCTTCCCAGCATTGGAGGCCCACACTGGGGGTGGGGGGGGTGCCTGAGCTTGGAGGGATGGTGCTGGAGAGGAGGGGGCTTGATTCCAGAGCCCAGAGATCTCAGCAGTGTGAGAATGGCCAGTGGCCTCCCTCTCCAGTAACTCTCAGAGCTTTTACCTAACAGCCTCTGTCCTGGACTCCACGCCTACTCTAATCTCCCAGGCGGGGCCCTTCTGGTCCGACCCACCCTCCCTTCCCCTCTCCCTTTGCGGGGAGCACGTGAGGATTTCCCAACTTCAGAATCACCCGCCGCCATAGAGATGGCAGTAGAAAATGAGACGGCCACAGCATTTGGCCGAGATGGGGGAACTCTTGGGCCACACCCTGGGCCAGGCACTTCCCCTCCCCCTCCTCCCAAACACACACACAGCCTCCTTCATCACTAAAGGCCACACGAGCCATCCCAGGGCTGCTGCGTGCCCGACTCGCTGCATGGAAGCCACGGCACATCCCCTCGTAACAGCACAGGCATGTGACTGTCCCCATTATTGCAGGCGAGGAAGCTGAGGCTCGGAGAGGTTGAGCATCTCAGAATTGCGTAATGTAGGAATTAGAGCTAGAATTTCAATTTTGGCCACGATGCCCCCATAAGGCCCTGTCAGGAAAGCTGCTTGGGGAAAAACTTCAATAAGGTGTTTTATAAAGGAGAAGGCACTTTTTTCTTTCTCACTGTCATAAAAAGCAACATGGGGCATTTTTCATGCCCAGGATCTGGGATCTAAAGCCATGATTTAATGATCTCGCTCCAGGCCTGGTGGTTCCGCTCCGTCACCCATCAATAT
>NW_011894231.1:13022-15344 GCF_000151845.1 Pteropus vampyrus | reverse complement strand
TTGTCTGCCCTTTTAAACATCTATTTCAAAAGGTTATTTTATTTTGAGGACTGGAGAGACTGTGGAAAGCACAACACGGGAGCCATAGTAGGCAGTGTATATCTGGTAGGTATCAGTATGCTAATTAGGAGGCTCCATTGACTGTAAGCTCTTCCCCAGGACTGACATCTTATTTATCTTTGTATTCCCTAGTTCCCAGCAGAGGGTCTGGCATATGGTAGGTGCTCAGTGATTATTTATTAAACTGAACCAAATTGGCTTCTGTCATATTCCATGGGTTCTTTGAAGGCAGAGCCGATGTTTTACTCATTTCTGTCTTTCCAGAGCCAAGGCTAGTATCTGGCTTAGTAAATGCAGACTGGATAGAAGTTAAGCACTGTGAAAAACAAGGCAGACATACCTAGTGTCTGCACTGAACCACGGGAGAAAACCAGGGCTCCAGGTAGGAAAGGAGTCTGGGATTTGTAGCCTGAGTAGGTATGGGTCAGATGACAGGCTCACTTCAAAGGCACGAGGTAGGGAGGGAAGAGGATGTGGTTTCTTAAAGGCCTTTTTGGCTGTGTGGGAGCCTCATTTGACAGCAGAGGTGGGGCAGGGGGAGGTTGGCAGCATAGTGGAGGCCTTGGCCAGGACTACAGAGATGGAACAAATGAGCCAGAGGAGAGGAAGCAACTCAGATGGAGACAAAATGTGCTGAAAATCTCCTTCCTCTTTCTGCCTCTGTGGAACCAACGTGGCAGCAGTGTGTGTGTATGTGTGTGTGTGTGTGTGGTGTGTGTGTGTGTCTGTGTGCGCGCGTGTGTGTCTGCTGGAAGGAAAAAAAGCTTTGCAGCCAAATAAATCTGCGAGCAGATCCTCCCAGCGCAAGCCAAGCCAGGGCTGTGAGATCTTGAGTGTATTTTATTTTTCTGAGTCTCCATTTCCTCATCCTAAAAAAAGGGAATCAGTGATCCTTACCTTACAGGGTTGTTGTGCATATCAAAAGAGTTGTTTTGTAAGCAACAAAACAGCCATTGATTAAGCACCTGCTTTCTCCTAGGCACTGAGCTTAATACCTGCATGGATTTAGTCTGTAATCCCCTTAATCATCCTGCAAGGTAGCTGTTATTATTAATATCTCCAGTCTCCACTTCAGAACAGAAGAAACTGATGTTCGGAGGCATTGAGTAATTTGCTCAAGTGATAGTGCCTGGATCCAACCGGATTCATTGTGAAAAGATTACACGATGAACATCACATGATGATTATATTTCGTGAATTTTAGTCAAGCTTAAAATGCTCCCACAGCAGCAGTTTTTCTTTACTGTCAGCACTTTCTCTCCCCCATCTCCTTTTTTTTGGAAAAAGTGAAACCTTTGGCTAACCTGGCAGTCTATAGAAGAAGGGTGAGTTCCACTAAGTGGTTTAAACATAATCTGATTCTCTTTGTCCATGTTCTCTTTGGCTTCAATGGGACATAGATCAGGAAATTATTTCTAGGAGTTTATATGAGGGAAAGCTGCTGAAAGTTAAACTCTTGGATGACCCGACAACATCTGAAATATCAGAAACTATCCCTCCAAAAGAAACTATCAACTCTTTTGACATTTTTTGGAGTCTTTCTTTGAAGCTTTAGCCAAATAGGAGATAAATGGGTGATCAGGAAAGCCAATTAACTTTTATTGAAATCTATCACGTTCCTGTGTCTTGACGAGTCACCCTGTATAGCAGGTATCATTAGATCTATTTACCACATAAAGATGCTCAGAAAGGTAGACATTTGTCTGAGATTATACAAGGATTCGGTGTCAGAGCCAAGATTCAGACCTTAGCCTGTTTGGTCCTAAAGCACAGGCTCCTTTTTCTACTACTCTCTGCTTCTGAGTCTGCAAATCTACTGATGAGTGAGCTGTTGTTGTTTCCTCTAAATTCCATCTTTAAGGAGTCCGGCTCTTGATCCTGTATGGCCCCAGGGAAGTTCAGAGGAAAATGCATACCTGCAGTTTCAGAAGAAAAAGGACTTCAGCTTTGAGATTGTAGGAGACCTCCAAAAGTCTGTGGCAGCAAACACGGGTGGTCCCAACTTTTAGAAGATGCTCTTTGTGAAATGGATACCAGCTAGATGTTTCTATTTTATTTTATTTTTTAATGGTTAGAGTGGGTTGGGCTGGTGAAGGGAAGAGAAAGGAAGAAGTAGGGAAGGGGAGCTCTTTTCAGATCATCCAATTCAAAGAGAGGATCATGGATTTAAGTAACCTGTGGGCAGATTCCATCATTTAGTGGTTTTACTGGGCTACTACAGGTGGAAGATGTCCTACCTGTCCAGCCTCATTTGCCTTTTAA
>NW_011894231.1:5335-6937 GCF_000151845.1 Pteropus vampyrus | reverse complement strand
CATTCATTAATTAACAGAGGGACAGTGATTCTTTGTCTGCTTCTAGCTATTTGCACGCTATTCACTTTAAACACAAGCATAGAGTTAGCCTGGTGCAGTGTTCTGCAAACTGAGGGTCATGACCCATTAGTGAGTCTTGAAATTAATTTAGATGATGGCTGTCAGCATTTTAAAAAGTAATTTAGAATCAAATTGGATAGAATAGAAAATATCACTGTATGCCCATTTTAAAGGCAGGTATTATTTTGTCTATGTACACACACAGACATGCACAGACACACACATATATGTGTTTATTTTGGATGATGGCGTAAATTTTATTTCTTATTATGATTCACAGTCAAAACAATTCAAAAGCTACTGGGTTAAGACAGGGGTCAGCAAATGCCTGTTCTGTGACAAAGTTTATTGGAATCCAGGCATACCCACTTGTGTGTGTATTGTATTTAGCTTCTCTCACACTACAATGGCAGAGTTGAGTAGTTGTGATACACCATATGGCCTGCAAAGCCTGAAATATTTACTACTTGGCCCTTCACAGAAAAATTTGCTGGCCCCTGTGGTCTAGGATATTGACTTCTAATTCAAAGTTAAATAAAGCTCTCATTGTATATAATCTCTGGAATTTCTATCTTTAGTATTTCTCTCCCAATAACTATCTACGTTATACTATTTACATATAGATTCATGTAAATACATACACAAATACAGAAAAATAGGCATCACCAAAGCAATTATTGCTTAAATGTATATTTCTAGCATAATACCTGGAGTATTCAGATGCTAGCACACAGCAAACAGGATGACCTTTCCATTCTAGGAAAATATTTCGATGTTTAACCTCATTGCACTCAACCAGACGTTTCCTTGCACAAATTTTCAAGTGACATATTTCAATCCTGCATTCATCTTCAGGGCCACATGTCCTATCCAAGTTAAATATTTCCAGAAAATAAATGTCTAGACACCGTCTCATATAAATTAAGCACCCGGTTTTTAAAAGGTTTCTAGCAGACCCCCTTTTTGGTGTGTGGGTGAGTATAATTCTACTCCTGTGAAAAATTCTGGGTAAACTCCGATGTGCCTAAGTCAGTGCAGCTGCAGGTGGCTAATGAGTGCTGCTGAGTCATTAATGGACAGCGCATCAGGGAGGGCAAGGTTGGGAAGACAAGACTTGAGAGGTTTTTTCATAGAAGAGTAAAGAGCTCCCTTTTCTTCGATGTCATCCTTTATAAGAATCTTGGACGAAAAAGTACATGTATATTGAAATCTATCTCAGGGAGTTTTGCCATCCATATCCATTGAATCCTCTCATCGGAAAATAAAGAATATGCGACGATAATACATAAAGATAAAATTTTGCTGTATTTCTTTGACTTTCCATTTTATTCATGTTTCAGGTTTTTCAAACCATAGGCTTTGTTGAACTTAAGTGACCCATTCTAGTGCTTTGGTATTTATATTTCTTTTGATAGACACTTGCGTATCGCTGTGACATAAATTAGTTTTTTCATTAAAAAATGAAATCTTTAAGAAAGACCAAATACTTAAAAGAAAAATCAGAAAATGTTTTTAAGCTACTCTTATTATATTTTCATAATA
>NW_011894231.1:0-595 GCF_000151845.1 Pteropus vampyrus | reverse complement strand
AGCATCTGTGTGCCCATGCCCTCCACCCACTGACTTTTGTGTCGCCCTCCAGAAACTGACCTCTCTTCCATATGACTTCTTAAAGCGAAAGACAGACATCATCTTCATATGTCCCAACTAAACTAAATTATGTACTATTTTTTGAGAGTGGTCTGCAAAGTGTACCTCCTGGCCCCAAAGGGTTTGTTTAAGCTATTCTTCCCATGCCTCAAAGTCCACATGCAAAGGCAGCCCCCGTCCACCCCAGCTGGGAAGGAGTCTATTATTTACCTTCTTCACAGTTTAGAGCATAGAGATGAATAACAGAGGCTTTGGAGATATCCTGCCTGATTCAAAGCCTTACTCAACACCTTATTAGATCATGACCACATTACTTAAAGTGTCTTCAGTTTCCTCATCTGTAAAATGTGGATGATGATAATAGTTCGTATTTCATGGAGATAGTGTGAGAGTTAAATGACTTAATTTGTGAGAACATTTAGAAAAGCACCTGGCTCATAGTAAGCATTATAGTAAATTATACACATGAAATACATATTTATAATATAATACACACAGGAAATATATATAGAATTTGTAGAATAGCTATACATAA
>NW_011894230.1:6761-7541 GCF_000151845.1 Pteropus vampyrus | reverse complement strand
GGTATGGCGCCCGCGACCCGGCCTGGGCAGTCACTGTCCCGGGCCCCGAGTCACCTGCCTGGGCGGGGGTGGGGGGGAGGGGTGCAGTGGAGGAAGCGTGGCATCTAAGGTGGGGCGCACGGGGTCGCGGGCAGGGCTGAGGAGTTGGGACCAGGGGTCACCACAGAGGAACGCGTCTGGCTCCCAGGCTTGTCTGCCTGAGCTTGAACTGGGAGCTGTGTGTTTTGATTAATTTGGAGGCTCGAATTACTACCAGCCTGGCAGTCTGGGCACTGCGAAATGCCAAGAGCAAGAGGCAGCTGAGGGGAAAGAGAATGCCCATCCTATTCTCTGCTGCGCTGAACTGGCTTTTCGGGCGAAATCTTACCTGCGGAAATGCAGGGGATGTCTGCCTCCTGAGAATGCCCTTCGTGGAGGTGGCCTTGGATCAAACGTGCAGTTATCCGGCTTGTCAGGACACCCTCTTCAGAGCAGGACTGGTACCCTTTCTTGTGCCATGGACCACATTGGCTCTGGGGATGCATTTAGTCCCTTCTCAGAATAATGTTATCACATACCTAAAATATAATTCAATCAAAATTCCGTTTTACTGGAATACAGTGATCAAAGTATTAAAGTATTGCTATAGTAACAGATGTCAATGTTGCATTAAATACCTAGATCTAACAACACATCTGTTAAATAACTTTAATCTCAAAGTAGTGATGACTGCAAAACTGCAACGTGACCCGAAAATACCAGTGCGTGCAAGCTCTCAAAAGCTGCCCATACTGTTGTGCT
>NW_011894230.1:4202-6711 GCF_000151845.1 Pteropus vampyrus | reverse complement strand
ATCACGTCACTTGCTTATTCTAAAGCTTCCAGAAGCTCTTCTTTGCCTTGACAGCTGTGTTCCCCCTTCCTACAGTAGAATAAGGTAGTCCCAAATCAACTTTTAAGAGATCTCCCGTGTCACCCCATACTGCCCAGGTTCACTGCGTACTCTTCCTTAGCTTGCATCTTTCTTTGGACTTGCTGTTCCCATCACCTTCAGGGACTTCCCCATTAGTCTGTCTGGTACAACTACCTGTGTTTTCAGATCTAGGTTAAAGATCAAAGATCATGGTCTCTGTAAAGACCTATTTTTGAACCTTTATTATCTCGCACAGAAATTCATATATTTTACTTTTTTGGGGGATATAAGGCCTTTGAAGGCAAGTATGGAGATTAATACTTTTTAACATAACTGGGCATTTAAAAATTAATTTTTGAGGTATAATCGATGTACAAAAGACTGCACCCATTTAAAGTTCCCAGTTCAGAGTTTTGTAGCTGCATCGACCCTGTGAAACCAACATCACAATCATATCACTGAGCTTTCTATCGCACCCCAAATTTGCCTCCCACCGCTTTGCAGTCCATCCCTCTCTCTACCCCCATTCCCATTCTGAGTCTGTAGGAACCAGCGCCTGACAGAAGCAAGGCAGATAGAGGCTGGACAGAAAAACGGAAAGTGGCCATCAGGAAAAGGAGGTTAAGCTCTCCTTAGACAAGGCCCAAGACTCACATAAATACATGGCTCCTCATCCACCAAGGGAGAGCTTTCTGCTTATCTTGGAACCAGCTGCTTGCCCACCCTAGTGCTTCTGTTTCACTTAAAAGTTCATTTGGACACTTGCGAGCTCTCTTTCTCATTTGCCTTCCTGGCTGTCTGAAATGCTTTAACGTTGGACTTTCCTCTGTCCTAGTTAGACAGGGTGCCTTTAAGATCTTCAGCTGTCCCACAAGAGTTTCTAGATTTGAGATTCCAAACGTGAAGACCTTCACGGGAGAACTCTCGTTTTCTGGGGTTCACAGGAAACAGAACGGCTCTGTATCATAATGCACCATGACATTGGTAATCAATTCTCTCTGCTACTACTGTATTGAAGGCTCAAGTTGTTCTTCCCAGACATGAATTTCCTGAAACTCACTTACGAATTTCCATGCATTTTGAAGCTGTATAGCAAGGCGGTTAATAAGGAATGCTTTTGAGATCAAATCCTGGAAATGTCATTTACTGTGTAACTTATTTGTAAAAAGAAACGATCATATTACTGACCTCGCAGGGTTATTGTGAAGATTGCAGATCTGTGTTAAGGCCTTAGCACGATGCTTAGCACATCAGTAGTCCTCAGAAAATGCGGCTCATTGTCATTTCTTATGGCGGGATAACGACGATGATGATGGTTATGATGATGGAGATGACTAGGAGGATGATGGAGAACGGGAAATATCGGCAGTGGCAGAGGGAGCCAGCTTTCTGGTTCATAAACAAAATGTCAGCCTTTTCCTAGTGTCTTCCCAGAATCAGCTTATGCTGACCCTGACTCTCACTAGACTTGTTCTCCTGCGTACCCTCTTCTGCACTAACTGAAGGTCCCTCTCAATCATTCCTCTCTCTTTGCATTTACAAGCTAGTTTAGGAGGGACAGCCATAACTTATTCCTCTTTTTTTATTTCCAATCTTTCTTCCTTTTCAGATCAAATCTTGCCCTTTCCCGAGGTCTGCCCGGGCTTGCTGCCATTTCCAACTCTCTGTCCCTTCTCTATTTTATTGGGAGTTCTTTTGGACTCTTCGACAAATTAGGAAGGAAGGAAATAATATTTATGGAGCTGCTCCTGCAGACCAGGCACTGTGCTCAGCACTAATTTAGACTCGTGTAATTCAGGTGTTCATTTTAAATACTAAAATTAATCAAGAGCTCGGAGGAGAAACAAACTCGCTCAGGGTTAGTGATCAAGATCTCAACGTGAGTCCTACTCCAGAGCTCTGCTTTTATCTCCAACTGTGACAGCGCAAGGCACCAGGAGAGGAAGGCAGCCCATCTCTACGGAGGAGGGGAGAAGTCATCGGAGGCACAGGCCAGCCTCACAGTATGGTGGGCCTCATCCGATGGGATCACAGGGTGTCACTGCCAGACTTCTCCCCAAGGGCGGTTCTCAGAGGTCGGAAAGGTCCAGAGACTTCAGGTAGGGTCACTCCAGCCCTGCCCAGAGGGGACTATCACAGACTAAGAGAAACCTGAGGGAATTAGTGTATTTGGTGAGGGACATACAGCATTCTGAGTTGAGAATGTCATTCTTAACTTGGAGATAAAGGGCCCATCCGGTTTTGAAAATCAGTTGTGTATTTTTAGAACATGTATGATTTCCATGTCATTCTCATATGGTGACATTATTATGATGTCAAATTTTCTGTTGATATTAGGAGGAGACTGCAAAGGAGAAAAATTACAATAAAAGCCGATGTCGGCAGAATGATGAATTAACTAAGATACAGTCTAGTTGGCCTTAAACTAGCAAACTCAATTCCAAGGTCA
>NW_011894230.1:0-842 GCF_000151845.1 Pteropus vampyrus | reverse complement strand
ACTGAAGGACATGGATTCTTGGGAAACAAAAAGATTCTTAAGAGTTATGCAAGCAGCTTGGACAATTAAACAAAGGAATCCATTTTCAGATTCTCTGCTGTGTAGTTTTCCCTTAGAATTGTTCTATCTGAAAATGGGCCATCGGTCCAAGTTGTCATCTTTCCTTTCACAATTATTCTTCTCCTACTTAAAAAAAAGAGAGACACATCCTCACCTCATTCCCCCGCCGCCATCTATCCCCATTGTTACCACCCTGCTTCGTTTCAGGAGGCCAAATGAAGGGTTAGTGTTGAGAGCAGGTGTTGAGAGCGGGAAGCATTCTAGCTCCTGGGCGCCACATCTCCTTAGCCAGGTGGGTTCCAACTTTTTTGCTTTCATCATAATTGAAGAATGACTTGTCAGCTAGTAGATCGCTCAAAGTGATTCTGGGTGGTACATTCTCTATGGCTTTGGTATATCATTTGAGTGACATCTGTATAACAAATGCTTCCATTTACAATGTCTTATATTTGTGAATAAAGTTTATTAGAATTTACAGGTTTAAGAATTAAAATAGAAGTAGGATCGTTGTTGAACTTGTGTCATTCCAGTGAGAAGTAGTATTAATCTAGGGCTAAATAAACTAATTGAGAAAAAAAAAAAGCCCCATTCATTCTTTGCTAACTACATTCCAATAAAATTTCACTTTTCATGTTCGGTAATTATGTATCAAGATTTAAATTTGTTTATGTTTTCGATGGGCTGTGTACTAGTAATCATCATAATGATAAGCCAATCCAGGAGAAAATAATTTTTTTAAGACTTCAAGATTTGTGGTCTTAGGCAATAAAAAAATGTTCAAT
>NW_011894229.1:4264-4632 GCF_000151845.1 Pteropus vampyrus | reverse complement strand
CCCAGGCCTCCTTTTCTTCTCCAGCCTCCGCCAGAGGAGGGGCTGTGCATGCAAATGTGTGTCCATCCAGTGACCGCCCAGCCCCTCCCTGAGCCCTGGTGCTGGAGCTCAGCTCACACCCAGACTGAGGAGGATGGAGATTGGCTTCACCCCTGGGAGAGCCCTGGGAGGAAGCACCTGCTGACACCACACAAAGGTCCCTGCTCAGGGGAGTCTGCCAGGCCAGGGAGGACACAGCTGCTGAGTCCCATCAGGGGCACAAAGAACAGGCCTCAGTTCCAGGCTCCATTGAGTGAATCATTCTCACTGAGCTGTTGTGTGGGACCACACAACAGGGCAGTTCCACCGCGCCCCCTGCTGGTTGCAGG
>NW_011894229.1:3159-3591 GCF_000151845.1 Pteropus vampyrus | reverse complement strand
TAGTTTTCAGGGTGTTTTTATATTAATTATACCTCTGTATCAATATGTCTATTTCTATGTTTATTCAAGTTTACTCTTTTACCCCTGTGTTGGAACTTTTATTTTCTCTTATAATATCCTCAGGCATTCCTTGGCAGGTGTTTGTCAAGACTTTATGTGGTGACAGTGTGTAGAGGTTCAGGGAGAAGGGGCTGTGGTCAATCCCCATGCATATCCTTGTCCCCAGTGGAGCGGCCTCTGTTGAGGCATCAGATGACTCCAGGTTGGACTACTGTTTCACTTATCAAGGAAATGACGGAGAGACGTGGTTAGATGGAGACTCAGGAACAGTCCTAGAAAAATGTTTGTGTCCTGAGGCTGCCGTGCACGTCCCAGGCAGGTGCCACAGGACTTTCCTGTGCTGTGGTCCTTGCATGGCGATGGTGGCCTCCC
>NW_011894229.1:0-1859 GCF_000151845.1 Pteropus vampyrus | reverse complement strand
GTCCCAGGCAGGTGCCACAGGACTTTCCTGTGCTGTGGTCCTTGCATGGCAATGGTGGCCTCCTGCTGCCCATTCCAGTGTTTCTGAGGAGAATCCTGTTTCTGAAGAAGGTTCTGCTGTGTTGAGGTGAACACAGGCTGATGAGTGATTTCAGCAATAGCTCAGTTTAAAATTTATCAAAGTCAGTGATTCCTGAGACAGTGCAGATCCTCAGCTGCTCATCACTGAGAAACACAGTACAGTGCAGAGAAGATGCTCAGTGTCACTGATCGCTAGGGAACTGCAAGTCAAAACTGAAGCGAGATATCGCTTTGCCCAGACTAGAAGGGCTGTGAGAAAAATGAGAATTAAGAAGTTTTTTTGTGTGTGAATATGAGGAGAAATTGCAACCATAACTTATTGTCGACAGAAGTTTAACAGTGCAGCTATATTAGAAACTTCTGATGGGTCCTCAAGAAATTTAATGTATAGTTACCAAATGACTCAGCAATCAGAATCCTAGGTATCTATCCAAGAAATTAAAACAGAAACAAAGTCAAAAACTTATACACAAATGTTTCTAGCATATACACTAATGTTCCTAGCAGATATATGCAAAACAGACACAAGATGAAAAATAACCTAATGTCCAATAGTGGATGAATGGGTAAGTGAAATGAACTATGTCTAAACAATGGAACATTACACGTCAAAAAAAAAAAAAAAATGGATGTCTCACCCATGACCCAACAATGGATCTCAGAAAATTTGCAAAGCAACAAAGTGAAATAAACAGTCACAAAAGTCCACGTATTTTCTGGTTTCACCCATATGAAACGTCCAAAATAGGCAAATCTATTGAGACAGAAAGTGATCAGTTGTAACCAAGGGTTGAGGAGGGATCTGCTGAGGACTGATGCAGATGCGTGCGGACTTCCTCTGAAGGATAATGGAAATGTTCTAAAGTCAGATTTGGGGGATGGTTGCCCAGCCTTGTGAATATTCTAAACACCATTAAGTTGTACACTTTAAATGGATGAAATATGGCATGTAAATTACTTCTCAATAAATGTATATCTTTTTAAAATAAGTTATGATAGTGAGCGACTGTCACTGACCCTTTAAAGTGTGTCTGTGCTCAGAAAGTCAGATTCGGACATTATATATCTGGCCACGGCCACCCTCTTTATTTGTCAGAGGCAGTCGTGGGGGTGATCAGAAAAACACGAGCAGGTTTTTGTCTCAGATCCTCATGGGGAAGGAGCACTATGTCATCGCTGATGCTACCGTCCCAAGGTGAACAGTAATAATTGGCGGCGTCCGCAGGCTGGAGGCTCACCATGCTCAGATAGGCCGTGATTCTGGACCTGGAGCCGGAGAACCGATCTGGGACCCCTGAGGGCCGAGAACTCCCACGCATCACGGTTTTGGGGGCTGCACCAGGCATCCGCTCGTATCAGTGCACAGTATATGTTCCAACGTTGTTGTTTCCGGTGCAGGACAAGGTGACCTTCTGTCTCACAGACCCCGACACCGAGGCTTCCTGCCTCAGGCCAGACTGTGCCCAGGTCCCTGGAACAGAGGAGCAGAGACGCAGAGTGAGACGGGGGCCACTGTGCGCAGCGTGTGCGTATATGTCAGTATCAGATTACTCAGTGGATGCAGCATTACCACATGTGATTTATTCCAGATATACAAGTTGTACTCCATATTGATCAACCTTTAATATAACACATTGTATCAATAAATCATAGGTTAAATTATACGATCTCGATAGACCCCGGAATAGTCTTTGACCAAATTTAAATAAATTCCTAATAAAAACACACACAAATAGAAACAGAGAGTGCATTTATGATATGAATGCACGTTCTCTCCCA
>NW_011894228.1:6691-8987 GCF_000151845.1 Pteropus vampyrus | reverse complement strand
TCAATAAACGATCAATCAATAAAGGCTCACTTAGTTGTTTTTATTTTATTTATTGCTTATTATTATTTCTTTTAACTTATTTACTATTTTTTTAGTACTGGAAGACTCTTTAGAAAATGTCTAACTCAAGCCCTCAGGTTCAAATAGAAAATTCAGCGCCTGCCAGTTTATGGGGTTTGTTTAAGGTTTCTAGTCAATGCCAAATTTGGAATGAAAATTCAGGACTTCCAATTTTGAATCCACATTTCCTATACTTTTACCTAATTTCTCTCACCCATTTCACTAATAATAATGTCTTAGCTACTAACGGTGTTTGTGTAGTTTAATGTAGATATAGCAGTATGGATAAAATATTTCCTTTAACTCCCATTAATACTTTGAGCTTGGAGTCCCGTTTTATTGATGGAGAGCGAGGGACTCGGGCTAGCCTGGCACCGAAAGTTCTCGTGTGTGTCTTTGCTTGTCTGATACTGACTACTCTGCCACAGCCAGGAGACACTTACTTTCTGCCAAGTTGATAAAGCTGAAAACGAGGAAATGAGCCCCTTCCAGCGGCTCTCCTTCGTGTCCACCTACGAACAGAAACAGACAAAAGCGACGTGCCCTTTCTCAAAAGCACATGCCCTCCTTGCCACTCGCGAAACTCTTTAAGCAGAGTGAGAGGCTTTGTGGCGAGATGCTGGATAGTGTTTATTGGTGATACCAATTTATAATCACGTTTCCATGATCCCAATCCACAGACTTGGCTGAGAAACATACAGGTCCTTCTTTTAAACCTCGTCTTGATTCCTACTTTAGCCAAACGTAGCCACCATGCCAACATTATTCATATAATAGCGAAATAAGTTACGAAGTGCCAACAATTAGCATCTAGGACAGTAAGCGGTGTGAGCCGGCTCCGATGACCTCCCCATTGCCAAACCCACTGATCAATGCTCCATTTTCAATTTATTCATCAGCTAGAAGCATCGAAAAGGACTCTTCACTTGGTTCTTAAGACACGCACTTGACCTTCTTCCCCTCACCGGCTGTTCCTGCTCTGGTTTCTCAGACTTTCAATGCGCACGTGCCTCACGCTCGGTCGCGTGACCTCGCATCAACCTACCTCCATGGCATTGGCGACTTTATCCTGATCCATGCCTTTCAATAGCGCCCTGTCATGGACAACATTCAAATTCATATCTGCAGCTCACGATTCTCCCCTGACCCGCATATTCACATACCTAGGCTTCTAATGTGACACTCACAGTTGAGATGGACATTCCCCAAACAGAGCTCTTCTCCTCTCCCAAAGGCTGCTCCCTCCCTCATCTTGGTTAATTGAATTTCCATCCATTCAGGTGCTCAGATGAAAACCCTTGGACTTATCTTCTGTACACCCTACGTTCAATCCAATCCGTTAACAGATTCTGATGACTCAGTGCTCAGGTTGCCTGTAGGATGTAACCCCTCCTAACACCCTCACTGTGACCACCCTAGACTGTCACTGACTTCTCGCACCTGGATTAGTGCACCGTCTTTCAAACTGGTTTTCCTGCCTTCACTCTCGACCCGCTCTAGTCTGTGTTAACAAGGCAGCCAGGGTGATCATTTAAAAATGGAAGTCGCGTGGCATCGCTTTTCTGCTTGAAACCCTGAACATAAAATAAACATGATTATGCAAAGCCCTGCACATGAAATAAATAACTGCCCACGTTAGAGCACGAGACAGAGTCTTAAATGTGCCCACTAAGCCCTGTGCACCTGCCCCCACCATGCTTTTCCACCATGATGCTTCCGCTCCCGGAAGACGGGACAGACCTTTCACCTCGGGGCCTTCGCACCTGCTGTTCTCACAGCCTGCATCCAATCTGTTAGCAGATCCCGATGGCTGTATCTTCAAATCAGTTCTAGATTCTGATCTCTTCTCTACACAAAAATGTCCTCACGTTTCCTCCCCCAAATATCTATAGAGTTCACTCTGCTCAGACCTCACTCAACCAATGAGGCCTAAACTCAGCGCGACCCCCGACCCTCTGGGTGTGCCTCGACTCCCTGGCGTGGCTTTATTTTTCTTCGTAGCACGTATAACCTTCTTACATACCACACGACTTAATTATTTATTATGTTTTATGCCTCGCTCCTCTTACCGGAACGGAAACTCTGTAAGGGCAGGAACATTCGCTGTTTTGTTCACTGCTTTAGCCCAGTATTCAGAACTATACCCGGCACACAGTAAATCAGTACATAATTGAGTGAGTGAATGAATGAATTTAGTTGAGTAGCTCATTAGCATAATGGGATTTACAATAGGAAT
>NW_011894228.1:3695-6641 GCF_000151845.1 Pteropus vampyrus | reverse complement strand
TGACCTTCTTCCCCTCACCGGCTGTTCCTGCTCTGGTTTCTCAGACTTTCAATGCGCACGTGCCTCACGCTCGGTCGCGTGACCTCGCATCAACCTACCTCCATGGCATTGGCGACTTTATCCTGATCCATGCCTTTCAATAGCGCCCTGTCATGGACAACATTCAAATTCATATCTGCAGCTCACGATTCTCCCCTGACCCGCATATTCACATACCTAGGCTTCTAATGTGACACTCACAGTTGAGATGGACATTCCCCAAACAGAGCTCTTCTCCTCTCCCAAAGGCTGCTCCCTCCCTCATCTTGGTTAATTGAATTTCCATCCATTCAGGTGCTCAGATGAAAACCCTTGGACTTATCTTCTGTACACCCTACGTTCAATCCAATCCGTTAACAGATTCTGATGACTCAGTGCTCAGGTTGCCTGTAGGATGTAACCCCTCCTAACACCCTCACTGTGACCACCCTAGACTGTCACTGACTTCTCGCACCTGGATTAGTGCACCGTCTTTCAAACTGGTTTTCCTGCCTTCACTCTCGACCCGCTCTAGTCTGTGTTAACAAGGCAGCCAGGGTGATCATTTAAAAATGGAAGTCGCGTGGCATCGCTTTTCTGCTTGAAACCCTGAACATAAAATAAACATGATTATGCAAAGCCCTGCACATGAAATAAATAACTGCCCACGTTAGAGCACGAGACAGAGTCTTAAATGTGCCCACTAAGCCCTGTGCACCTGCCCCCACCATGCTTTTCCACCATGATGCTTCCGCTCCCGGAAGACGGGACAGACCTTTCACCTCGGGGCCTTCGCACCTGCTGTTCTCACAGCCTGCATCCAATCTGTTAGCAGATCCCGATGGCTGTATCTTCAAATCAGTTCTAGATTCTGATCTCTTCTCTACACAAAAATGTCCTCACGTTTCCTCCCCCAAATATCTATAGAGTTCACTCTGCTCAGACCTCACTCAACCAATGAGGCCTAAACTCAGCGCGACCCCCGACCCTCTGGGTGTGCCTCGACTCCCTGGCGTGGCTTTATTTTTCTTCGTAGCACGTATAACCTTCTTACATACCACACGACTTAATTATTTATTATGTTTTATGCCTCGCTCCTCTTACCGGAACGGAAACTCTGTAAGGGCAGGAACATTCGCTGTTTTGTTCACTGCTTTAGCCCAGTATTCAGAACTATACCCGGCACACAGTAAATCAGTACATAATTGAGTGAGTGAATGAATGAATTTAGTTGAGTAGCTCATTAGCATAATGGGATTTACAATAGGAATCGTGTACTTCCCGAGGACCCTGGTCTTAACATCAATAAATAACATCTTACACGGCACAGCATCTTTCCTATTGTTTACATAAAGTGTTTTTTCTTTTCCTATAGGTCTTTTTACGGGTACAGTTAGCAAAAAGGTTTTCTAGAGAAACGAATACCTCGTTTAAAGCTGAGATGATCAACAAGGTCTTTCCCGATAGCTGAATGCTCGTCGAACCCCATGCTTGGTGTGCGATTCCCCGGAAATCAGGTGCTGTCATTTCCCCCTGCTTCCTGTCCTCAGACAATCTGTGAACTGATCCTATTCTTTCCCTTTGCTTATCACAGTATAGTTTAAATCGATCGCCTACAACACGTACCTCAGGGTATAATGATCTAGCTTGTCACTCTGTCCTGTAACCTCTGCTCCGGGTAGGTTGTCCGGTGCTGCACTTGGAGGCTACAAATGTAAATTGCACCGAGGTGGTTGCCCACATGACACTGGAAGTATTTAGACCATCTGCTGAGTGTAGGCCGAAAATCGCAATTAAATTTTTGTGTCAAAAAGTATCAATTTGTGACAATTCTTGCTGATTTGTGGAGCGTACAAACTTGCCTTCAAAGATATCAAATTGGAGAAATGAGCCAAGATTATTTTAAAAATAGGTCTGTCTTGAGAAGCTTAAAAATGTGACTCTGTGGATGTTTGGAAGACCTGTTTTTAAAGAACAGGTTTTAAAAATATTATTGCATGGAAGGTTTTTTTCTTTCTCCCCTTCCAGATGTTAAAATACAAAGGATTTCAAAAAACAGTAACTGGTAAAACAAAAACCAATATTGTTTAGTTCTAAAATTGAAGCTACAGGTCGATTCTCTGCAGCATTCCAACTGCAATGTTTTGGGGAATCATAATGGACAGTAGCATTTTAAGCTGACACTGTGGGACCTGATGTTGCTACAAACACAGAAAGCAGGGACCGAGGCCACTACGACCCGCTCTCTGTGTCGATGGTGCCAGGAACGATGGAAGCCCAGAGTTACCCCAAATTCTCTGCAAGGTGAGTCAGGCCATGACAGGTTGGAGGCCCAATTCATGAACGGTAGAGACTCAGCTGCTAAAGCAGAAGCCTAGACCTGGCTCACACATCTGCCTCTGGCCGGGCTGCATTTGTTTAGGGTCTGTCTGTCTGTCTGTCTGTCTTTCTCTCTCTCTCCCCCTCCCTCCCTCCCTCCCTCTCTCCATTCCTCTCTCATCCCGCCATCATCACTCAGATACATTTCTAATTGCAATTTGCAGAATCTCAGTTTTAGCTCCTCATCAGACCTTTGTGTTAGCAGAGGCGCATCCGCCTGTATTCGGCTAGATACCTGAGTATTATTCTACTTCATCCTCGTATAGATCTACATAACACGTAACTGAAAAAAAAAATACTGAGATGTTTCACTATCTACACTGCGTTCCTCTCCGAGCGCAGTGAAAGTCTCAGCGATTATAAATTACTAGGTCGCTTCATTTACACAAACACAACAACAGAACAATCAAAGATGTTTCCCATCAGCCTGGCAAAATGCTTCCCAGTCCTCAACTGGCATCTTAGTACCGTGTAAAAGACTGAATGACGAAGCGAAGAAATGAAGCGCTAAATAAAGAGCTGCTGGGGATGGGAGCTGCTTCCCATTTC
>NW_011894228.1:0-915 GCF_000151845.1 Pteropus vampyrus | reverse complement strand
TCTATGGAACAGTAAAGCAAATGGCAGAAAACACTATGCTGGAGAGAGGAGATGAAGGGGTTAAGAAGCAGCCTGCGTGCTGATGCTAGACCTCCAGAACTCACTCCACCTGGCAGCAGCAGCTCGGTTTGTAACAACCATCCCTCTTAAGAGACAGGAAGACTCCTCTTTCTTTTAACAAGCGATACGGAGGCCAAAACAAAGAAAAAGAAAAAAAAAACCCCTCAAACAAATGGAGAAAAATACAGGTTAAAAAATGGACATTTAAATACACGTTTCTCTTTCTCTCCCTCAACGCAGAAGAAAATACTATAGTCACAAATCAAGAATAGGCTTCTATACAAAAAAAAAAGAAAAAAAAAAAGAAGCTAAGAATAAGAGCTCAAAAACGAGGGCTCTAATAGACCCCTCACTGCTTTAAAGTGAGACACCAAGCGGTTACATCCTCACCATGAGCAGGGCCCGTAAGTAACACAACTCCTGCAGAGACTTGGAGCCTGGTTTTTCATCGTCTCGGTGGTCCAAGAAACCTCAGACCTTGAACTTAAGTTAAGATGGTCCCAGACTGCAAGTGCTTCCAGTTACCTGGCAAAAGCAAACAAAAGTCCTCTCTGGAGGAGGATGTCTACCATTTTAGACTTATAATTATTCTTACAAATGAGATTTAGATTCTAAAACAATGTCTAACACACAACGGAATATGACCGTAACCAGGCACACAAAGAAACAAGCGTCACGAGTGAAAATAAGCATTACCAACAGGAGACAAAAACATACCCACAAATACTTGATATACCACCCTTACCACAAATAAGTGGAAGTATAAGATTATAAAATATACAGGCTTACTTTACTCAATAAAAAATAAAAGTCCAAGCTTAAATATTTTCTCAGGGTGCCATAAATTATATATAT
>NW_011894227.1:5961-7338 GCF_000151845.1 Pteropus vampyrus | reverse complement strand
TCCTTTCAGAGAAGCAAGTACATTATGACTTTTTAGAGGTCGATTTCTTTCAGCATCCCACATTAAGCTCAGGGTTTTGAAAAGCAAACAATCAAGTTTTTCACTCTTTGTAGAACCTCAGAGTCTAGTAAAAATTATCATCATTATTAGCAATAGAACTTTAAACCTAGGAGTCCTCCGAGGTCACGCCCTGGGGTGTGCCTCAGTACAGTGCCCCAGCCCTACCCAACCAGAACCTCTGCTCACATCCAGAAGGTGTCTTTCTGTTTTAACGTTCACTCATCCAAGACTCGGAGAAAGCACTTCTCCTGGAAGGGCTTACTGCACAGCCCTTTCTTTCGGTTCCTTTGAGACACCTGACTCCCTTCCATGACCGTAAGTCCCACACTTGAAGGAGACATCCCTTACTTGTCAGATTATCCCCGCTAGACCAAGATCCCTTTGAGGAGAAGGAACAAGGAGGCAGAGTTTGACAGGGAAAGGAGAAGGGACACCTCCCACACAAGGCAGAGGGTGGTGTGCAGTTGTTCACAGAGCACTGAGCTGGAAGGAGCTTGGGTTTAACAGAATACTTGACTCCTTCATCCTTAGCTCAGCCATCACTACTGAGTACTTTCACCTGCATCTAATAACTTCGATATGGTTCTGCTCTCTTTCTTACTCCTATGTCCTTGCTCAGGAAAGTTTGTAAAAGAAATAACTCATGCCCGAGACAGGTCTCTTTTCCACGTCCTGATCCAAGCACAGTGGGTGTGGTTCATCTTGATGGTTACGATGAAATAGTCCCAAGTTCTATCACATTTTTTGTCAGTTTAACGCTACTACAAGTTTGTGAGCTGGGGCCCGAGCCTGCCAGACCCCAAAGGCTAGTTCAGAGAAAGAAGTAGTGAGAACAACAACGTAGACTCAAGCAAGGTCGTTGCACTTTAATTTGCTATTGAACCAGCGATCAAAAGGTAATCTTGAGATCGGGAGGACAAGGAACCTTGAACTTGGATCAGTTCTTCTGATCTGAGAAGCATGGCCCCAAGTCGAGTTGTTTATAGCTGCCTTTTTTAGGTAAGATTGGAGGTTCCTAGAAATACGGGCTTGGGTAGAGAAGAGAGTCCAGGTCAGTCTTCCAGAGTCCATTCTAGTAACAAATTCAAACAAACAAACGAACTGTGCCGAAGTGTCATACTTTAATGACTATTTATTATTAGATCCTTGGGTCTACTTAAATTTCCCCTCTAACGGGCTGAACCATAGATATCATGGCACGATTATTCTTTTCATTTATTTACAATAGAGGCCGGGCTAAACGAGTTCCAAAAACAACAACAAAGGTTGTTAGGTTTTTTTCATCTACTGTCTTGTGACATGCTCTATAGATTCTCT
>NW_011894227.1:3549-5911 GCF_000151845.1 Pteropus vampyrus | reverse complement strand
TAGACTCAAGCAAGGTCGTTGCACTTTAATTTGCTATTGAACCAGCGATCAAAAGGTAATCTTGAGATCGGGAGGACAAGGAACCTTGAACTTGGATCAGTTCTTCTGATCTGAGAAGCATGGCCCCAAGTCGAGTTGTTTATAGCTGCCTTTTTTAGGTAAGATTGGAGGTTCCTAGAAATACGGGCTTGGGTAGAGAAGAGAGTCCAGGTCAGTCTTCCAGAGTCCATTCTAGTAACAAATTAAAACAAACAAACGAACTGTGCCGAAGTGTCATACTTTAATGATTATTTATTATTAGATCCTTGGGTCTACTTAAATTTCCCCTCTAACGGGCTGAACCATAGATATCATGGCACGATTACTCTTTTCATTTATTTACAATAGAGGCCGGGCTAAACGAGTTCCAAAAACAACAACAAAGGTTGTTAGGTTTTTTTCATCTACTGTCTTGTGACATACTCTATAGATTCTCTCTTCTCTTCCTATGGATGGTATTTTAGACATATCTTATAAGTGCCCAGTCATTTTTCATTTGCAGGTATTATTCTCATTTTGAAAATTAAGACACTATGGATTCAGTACAATTCGAAAGGTATGAAGAAGCCAAAAATAAGAAAGCATATTCAAAGGGCCAATACACATATGAGAAAATAATTAAAGTCACTACTATCTAGGGACATGCAATCAAAGTAACAATAACGTGTTTTTTACATTTAAAAGACTGGTAAAAATTTTAACGTTCTACCAGACACAGTAGTGCCAGGAGTACAGCAAAACAAACAAACAAACAAAACTTCATACATTGTAATAGAAATATGAACTGTTACAGTGTCTTTAAACAACAGTCTAGCAACATCCATGAAAATAGAAAATTAAACATATTTCCTTTGACCCTGCAGTCTCGCTCCTGGGAATCTAGTCCACAAAATGAAAACACAAATATGTCAGGGTATACATAATAGAGTTGTTATTAGAACACTTTGTGGAGAGAAAAATTTAAAAACTAGTGCAAGTTCATTCACTGGAGATTGTCAAAATAAATCATGCTACTGTTACCACAGAAATATGAAATACCATGTAATC
This sequence comes from Pteropus vampyrus, assembly GCF_000151845.1. Classification (NCBI taxonomy): domain Eukaryota; kingdom Metazoa; phylum Chordata; class Mammalia; order Chiroptera; family Pteropodidae; genus Pteropus; species Pteropus vampyrus. The sequence goes on along the minus strand of NW_011894227.1, from coordinate 4,825 downwards.
ATTTCCACAAAACAAAGGAAAGTTTATCTAAGATGGCCTCACTCTGAAAAACACACCAACAATAATGATTTTATAAGCTTCAAAGTACGTACAAAGATCTACATGTATATTAGTTTGTTGACATGAATTATATGGTCATAAGTTGGGGAGACAGAAACGGGAGAGGAGAGGTTCAAGCAAAGTCAGAAACCGTGCAACAATAATGACAGCACCTTGTACACTGTTATCTCTCCAGTGTCTTTACGCAGTTATCCTTGTTCGAGTATGCGTTGGAAACAAATATGAGCGTGTGCAGATAACTAGTAACTAGACTCGATGAATCCTAATCGGTTCCAAAATTTGGGGACACAGAAAAAAATCAGTAAAGCAAGTGCCACCCCCTATCTCTTCTCAAGCCAACTCTACAGATATTTTTTTCCATGTAAAAGTCCTATATGTGGCTGGAAGGGGCCAGAATAAAGACCACAAGATTGTCAAGCCCATACATTCCCTATCGGCTCCGATATTTCCCGGTCCGATTCAGTGCTCAGAGATTTGCCTTTTCTGTCTAGTCTCTGAAGCTGAATGGCTTTGTGCAAAATTACCTTTTGCTCAAACTACCCAAAGTGCTTCATGCTATATTAAGTAGAGCTCTCAGAAATTCTTCTAAAAGAATGTTTAGCTGTCAAAAGGACTAAATACATGTATCAGAAATTCTCAAACTCAGGAGTTGACTGTGAAATTATGAAGGCTCTCTTCTGTATCTGAAAAGGATTTTACGCTTTATTAGAGATTCTAGGAATTCAGTCCGTAAGTTGTGATTATCAATTAATAAGATCCTAGAGGTAACTCTTCTATAATTACCTTTACTTTTTAAACAACAAAATATGCATGCATTCTATATTATCTTTATCACAGACTGGTGGTCAGTTGCCATTGCTGTCATTATAGAAATATGCTTTTTTACATATCACTAATATTTCATTTTTTAATGGGACAAGAAAACCTTTTCAGAATCTTGCTTGTATTATCAGTAACACATTTGATTTAGTATCTTAGAGAAAAACCTTGTACTTGTCCTTGTGGTCTTTCAAATACTGAGGAAATTCTGAGAAATAAGACACATTTCCTGCAGAAACAACAAGCATCAGGTGCTTGGAGCAAAGGGCTCAGCTCCGGGTGCATCTGTGTGTAGTCTTGTCTGTCATGTGCCCAGACAGAGCTGCAGCAGCCCCAAGGTGGGGCAGCCTTCCCCAGGGATTTACTAATGGTTCCTAATTTATGCTTGTAGTGTTTT
>NW_011894227.1:0-554 GCF_000151845.1 Pteropus vampyrus | reverse complement strand
CACTTAATAAATTCCAATAACAATTTCCTATTCCAGTTGGAAGTATTGCTTTCCACCAGGGCAGCCCGTAAACCTTTCTAGCCATGTCTAGCACATGACACAGCAGCAGGTCCTATGTGTCAGCACTGCGAGTGGAGAGCGAGCAAAAATTTTCCAGCATCTAATGGCATCATGACTTCTCCATGGGCCTCTCACATTTCCCGCAGATGTAATAAGAAGTCATTAAGTCATACAAATAAGAAATTTTACTTGATCTCAGTAATCGATAAAAATGCTTCTTCATCCTAATTAAACACAGAAGTTTTTGAAATCTGAAGGACGAGGGCTCACAAAGGCCCTTTGGAGTTTGGTGTGTTTCTGGTCATTTCCATCTAAACATGCGTTAATGGCATCTTTCACACATGTACTATTATTAAAGTTCTTTATAAATATGGCACGCAATTACAAATATTAAGAATAAAGTGACTACAAATATTGTCACCTATGGACTGAACCTCAGAATTTCAGAAACATACCAAATGCTCACCAAAATATAGGGCTAGAAAGACTCATTT
>NW_011894226.1:3919-6319 GCF_000151845.1 Pteropus vampyrus | reverse complement strand
TGACCAACAGAAATACTTTTTCAGCTGTCAAGAGAACCATCTTGTTGTAGAAAATATGTGAATTTCAGAGTCACATAATCTAGGGTCCCAACGAGATTAGAGACTTAAGGAATTTTGAGAGAGTAACTTTAACCTTTCTAAAATGCAGTCCCCTAAACTAAAATTACCTACTCAAAGGTCTGTGAACATTAAATAAGATAATGTTTACAAATCATGTAGGATGTGCTCAATGGATGATATAAATAATGATTATAATGAATATTCCGATGAAGACACAGTATAAGTTTCAATTATTCAGAAGTAAAACTTTTGTATTTAGTTTAGTGGCCTTATTTTAAGGCCTGAAATTCTAAAATCTAGACTTAGCAACTGATATATCAAAATTACAAAATTTGTGAAAAATATTGGGCTCTTGTTTATACCAAGAGACTTTGAACATGCTCATCCACAAAAATCTCCAAAAATAACATTATTTTATTTATATTTATCATTCCATAGTGGAATCCTTAGAGATAACACTAAGTTAAACATTGACTGACTTAATATCAAGGATTGTGATACCATACAGGAAAGTAAAGGTCAATGATAAAATGTATTATTTTTTTTTATTATTTTAATAATAAGAAAAATTAACCAAGAGGAAATTTGCATTCATCTGTAATGTGCAGATAATTCCTTCTTCAAAGAAGAGTAAGGCGTGTTGTTATAGATCATGAACTTGGCATCAGAGGGCCTGGGCTCAAATCTAGACAATCCCTTGCTAGCTTTGTGAACTTTGACAATTTACTTAACTGCATTGTGTCTCAGTTCACTTTATAAAATGAAGATAATAATTCATAACACATAGATTTAAATAAAGCACTTAGGACATTGCTTTAATGTTGAAAAAAGTTTGCATTTTATCAGATTTAACATTCACATAGCAATAAGTCACTAGAAAAAATTCATTATTCCTCTTTTTGTGTGTGTTATAAAAATGTAGCTTTAGTTTACAAGGAACTTCAAGTAATTACTTTGACTACATGTAATTTATAAAACACAAGGCTACCACATGAAAGCAATTGCCGAATTCCTACCATCTCCTAGCATCGCACTGTAATAATTCTGAATTAATGGGACTGTAATTATATGCAAAGTTTTCATCAGTAACTAAAGGTTGAGCTGTAATTAAAACCGATATGCAGGCTGAATTAGAGTATTAGGAATTGGATGGTCCATTAACTTGGCTTGGTAAGAACTACTTCTTGTCTCTTTTCCTTGAATTTTTTATGCGATGACCTTTGGCTAAGAAGTCATCATCTCTTGTAAAGGCTATATTGATCACAAATATGGTCCAATTGTGTGGAAAACAATATTAATAAAAACTTAGTAAATGATTAACTATATCATAGGGAAAATGCATCCATTGCTTTGGCCACCAAAAATGAATTTGAACTGAATACTGACTTTTGTTCGGAAAGATGGTCGATTTTTGCTTAATCATAAAAAGGAAGACAGTGATAAAAGAGGGGGTAGGGAAAAAACTGGGATGAGTTTTTGCAGAGCACAGAAGTTGGTGAACTTGATTGATAGCTAGTGTTATTTTCAGTGTAACTCTCCATCAATATAATTAAATTAAAAGTGAAGAGTTGGTTTGAAACTTTCTCATCACTCTTCAAAATCACAAGGGAGTCTGTTAACAAAGTTGCTTTCTTACACATGAGAAATTTCAAGGGACTTGAAACAAATAAGGCCAGAATCATGAGGCTCTCTGGCTCTTTTGTCTTCATTATATTTCATCAAGTCTCTGATATAAAGCATGTGAGTAACAATAGAGAGGCCACATTTCATATGACTAAAAACTCTAAGGGTTTTTATTTGAGTTTGGATTTAACTAAAGAAATTTACTTGCCAGTTAGAAATTAAACTCCCTGTATTCACTCAAAAAACATTGATCGAACACCTACTATGCTTTAAGCTAAGAATTGTAGGTAGAGAATAAGACAAGATCTTTAGAAAATTTACACATTTTAAAATGAGATATCTAGGTGGAATTTTTTTTTTTTTTTAATATGTGAGTTTCTGCTCCTGGGTGCAATGAAACTGTAGAAGAACAGAACAAGAGAATAAAACAAAATAGCAATATTTGGGAAAAACTTATGGATATTCACTGACTACCATTAGCATTAGTCAATGGTAGGGTGATATTTCACAAAAGGTAATGTGATTTTAGGATGAGTTAAAACATCAAGAACATATGGAAAATAGTCATCTCGCTGTACATGAGGCACTGAGAACACATTCATGGTATTCATTCAATTCCATATTTCATCTTTTAAGAGGAACTATGTCAATATACAATGTATATGATTGCAACCATCATAAATGAGAAAATGTTAGAGACTTCTGAATAGTAAAAAT
>NW_011894226.1:1410-2889 GCF_000151845.1 Pteropus vampyrus | reverse complement strand
ATATATATATAAAGGACAAATACTTGGTCATCCTAATATTTTGAATTACATCCTAGGTTGTAAATAATCAACAACTTTAGAAGGCCCATAAGACCTCTTGTGTTAACTCTAGACCAAGTTTACTGTTTCAAGCTTACCTATCACAGGGAATTCTCAATGGACATTTTATTTTCCTTTTGCTTCCCAGAATGCAATCCCCTTCTCTGGTATAGTTTTGTTTAACTTACAAAGCAGAGCTTGACTCCCACTTTTGAAAATAAAAATGCTAGATACTGGCTTTCTCAATATCCCTTGTAGTGAGAGTATGATCATTTGGCCCAGGCACCACCAATCAGATTTATCAACCCCAGACTTTGATCCAAACTGTGATCTAAAACACTACGAAGAGCCAGCCAACATGCCTATGGAAAATGGCCCCATGGAAAAACTGATTGTCCTCAGCTATTCCAAAATCCCTCTTGCTGTCTCCTGACCTATAAGTAGAAACCAGTCCAAGGTCCAAGTATATCTCAAGAAAGCATTTATAGAAGTAAATTCAGAAAGAATAGATCTCTCCTATTCCCAATGAAAAGACTTTGCTAATTTAAAATGTGAAAAAACTTGAATTATGAATGGATTTTGGTGTGCTAGACCAAGGAAGTAGCAAAGTGCAAAGAGTTCAGTTATCAGAAATTTTGGATTCAATATGCTAGCTCAGGTATCTACAAATGGTTCTTATCTTCTCAGTTTTTTCTTCTAAAGCATGGAAACAATTGTGCCCATGAAAAATAAATATAAAGTTAAAAAAAAAATCTGACATGGTGTTGAAGGCCCTTCTTTCACTGATTGAAGCCTCTTATCAATGAAGGGATTTAGGTAATAATATATATGCATTCTATGCAATCACAAGTAAATTTTCAGAGATTTTGAAGATTATTGCCTTCATGAGGATTCTAGAGTTCATATGAATGTTAATATGTCTCATCTGAAGCAAAGTTTAACTTGTAATATGTTGTATCTACTAATGACATAGAGCCATCTTTCTTAGTGCACTCCATGGATTTCAGAGGCACCATATATCACATCAGTGGCTTTGACTCATCAATTGACTTGAATGCATGAGCAGGGCCTAACAAAAGAAGGTTCTGCAGGTGGTTTAGTCTGTAGGACGAGCCCCTCTTTTTGTATGCAACTAATTCAATGGTAATCACAGTATTTGTGATAGATCTGGGTACTGTATGGTGTCTTGTTGCAGAATTATAACAGAATCATAATCATAATGTAAAATAGTCATAGTCATACTCTTCTTACTCAACTGTTTTTTTTTTTTTAATTGTAGTTACTATTGCCCCTATTAAAGACTGAAGACTTGATTATGGGACACAGTTCAATAGGCAACATGGATATATTCTATTTGCTCCACTAATCCCTAGAATGGAGCATTTCCAGACAGCTCCATCATCAAGTGACAATGGTCTTTAGGAGATGAAGCTCCTGTAC
>NW_011894226.1:0-345 GCF_000151845.1 Pteropus vampyrus | reverse complement strand
AAAAATCCCCCAAAACAAAGAATGGTGATAGGAATAATAATATCCAGCAATTTTCTTCCACTTCATTCAGAGTCTTTCCAGGGAGTAGATACTCAAATCTAAGAAGAGTATTTATAGAGCACTTTCTATGCATCCAGCTGTATGTGATATTTTAAAGCTGTGAAAATTGTATCTGCCACCCTATGCACTCAGTGACCCTAATATTGTGATAAGTGCACAATCTGATCTTGCATGAGACTCTTCCAGCTGGAAGAAGTCTTTGTCACATTTCTGCATTTAGTGCCATATTTAAAATACCAAACTTCCAAATAATTATAAAGATAATTGGAGAAAAATTCACTGATA
>NW_011894225.1:1354-1736 GCF_000151845.1 Pteropus vampyrus | reverse complement strand
GCAATCCCACCAGCTCCGGCCCGTTCCAGCAGTGCCCTCCCGGATGACACGGGGGAAACTAGCAAGATCAGTCCCCAAGGGAAGAAACAGGTGTAAGACCAGGACGCGGCCAGACTGCTGGCCAGCTGGAGCACCACTCACATGAGCCCCAGATGCTAGACCTGGAGCCAGACCCCTGCGGTCTGCCCAGCCTTGCCCTGCACCGACCTCTGTGGCCCCACCTGGCCCTGGCTCCCCCACCCCCGGGGATGTCTGCCTCCTCCCCCCGCCCTCCTGGTCCGTCTGCCAGCCGTCCGCTCTCCAGGCCTTGGCCTTGCCTGTCCTCTGCCAGGAGCACCACCCCACTGGTTCCGGTTCCTGTTCCTTCGCCACGAAGGCCCCG
>NW_011894225.1:677-1304 GCF_000151845.1 Pteropus vampyrus | reverse complement strand
AGCCGTCCGCTCTCCAGGCCTTGGCCTTGCCTGTCCTCTGCCAGGAGCACCACCCCACTGGTTCCGGTTCCTGTTCCTTCGCCACGAAGGCCCCGTGTCTGTCGCCACACAGGTGCACCTCTCTACTGCCCACTGGGGGCCCCAACGTGAAGCTCGGCTCTGCCCAGCCCGGGGACAGCCTTGCCCTCCTGGGCCCGAGGCCTCCCGTCTGGAACTCGTGGGCTACGGCAGGAGAGTAGCTGGCGTGCGCGATGCCTGTGAGCAGTGGCGGCATCCTGCGCCCCACCGGGGCCTGGGGCGGCTCCCACACTCACAGCCCACTCCAGTCCCCAGGTGACCCAGAAGCAGACACCGTGACCCCCAGCAAGGTCCCTACTCAGGCTTCGCTCCCACCAAGGGCAGGTTCACACAGAACCTGGCACTTGCTTTAGCCAACACCCCAGGGCTTATGGGGTGGGGGTGGGGAATGGGGTTGACATTGCTGGGTCTCTGGCCAGTTCGTGGTGATATCTGAGCTGGTGGGAGACAAGGCGCCAGTCCTGTGTGTTGGGGAGCATGGTTTGCTGGGTCTACCTGCCCTACAGCCCTCGGAGTGACCATGGGCCTCCGGCCTCTGGAGGGACAGCA
>NW_011894225.1:0-627 GCF_000151845.1 Pteropus vampyrus | reverse complement strand
AGCCGTCCGCTCTCCAGGCCTTGGCCTTGCCTGTCCTCTGCCAGGAGCACCACCCCACTGGTTCCGGTTCCTGTTCCTTCGCCACGAAGGCCCCGCGTCTGTCGCCACACAGGTGCACCTCTCTACTGCCCACTGGGGGCCCCAACGTGAAGCTCGGCTCTGCCTGGCCCGGGGACAGCCTTGCCCTCCTGGGCCCGAGGCCTCCCGTCTGGAACTCGTGGGCTACGGCAGGGGAGTAGCTGGCGTGCGCGCTGCCTGTGAGCAGTGGCGGCATCCTGCGCCCCACCGGGGCCTGGGGCGGCTCCCACACTCACAGCCCACTCGGGCCCCCAGGTGACCCAGAAGCAGACACCGTGACCCCCAGCAGGGTCCCTACTCGGGCTTCGCTCCCACCAAGGGCAGGCTCACACAGAACCTGGCACTTGCTTTAGCCAACACCCCAGGGCTTGTGGGGTGGGGGTGGGGAATGGGGTTGACATTGCTGGGTCTGTGGCCAGTTCGTGGTGATATCTGAGCTGGTGGGAGACAAGGAGCCAGTCCTGTGTGTTGGGGAGCATGGTTTGCTGGGTCTACCTGCCCTACAGCCCTCGGAGTGACCATGGGCCTCCGGCCTCTGGAGGGACAGCA
>NW_011894224.1:10779-11320 GCF_000151845.1 Pteropus vampyrus | reverse complement strand
GCTCTTCCTGGTGGTGGCAATGGACTGCTCCAAGCACGATCTTCCAAGGTGATGGCGGAAGTACAGGAGGGTAAGCGGAAACAGGTGACATCTCTGAAGGTCTGGTCTTGGAACCGGCACTTTCATTCCACTGGCCAAAGCAAGTTTCAAGTAATTCAGCAGTGGTCATCGGCTGGGGGCGATGGCCATCCCCCAGAGAACGTTTGGCGACATCTGCAGATAGTTTCGGTTGTCGTGACTAGGGACCAGTGCTACCAGAGTCTAGTGGGCAGAGGCCAGGGATGCTGCCAAACATCCTCTCATGCACAGAGCAGCCCCAGCAGCAAAAAATTTGCCTAGTCCAAAATGTCAAGGAGAAACCCTTCAATAGAGAGAAACCCGATGCCCCAGAATCCTGTTTCTGCCTGCTGTGCTGAAAGCGATCTGTGAGGGAGAAGCCAGCCATCATTTTGTCCTCCTCCTCTCCCTCCCCTCCCCTCCCTCACATGTTCTCACCCTCTTCCCCCTCCTCCTACTCCACCTTTCTCCGGATGAGATTATA
>NW_011894224.1:6113-7794 GCF_000151845.1 Pteropus vampyrus | reverse complement strand
GCCATCAAGGTCATGAAGGGAGTGGTGAGAATGGAGACTGAGAGCTGACGCTGGTTTTGTTCACTGCTTTGTTCCCAGTGGCTATGAACACCTAGTCCATAACAGGAGCTCCATAAAGATGTGCTGAATGAATGAGTGGATGAGGTGATGTAGGGGGTGGGGTGGTAAGGGCATGAGTGGCGTGGAAAAGACATCAATGAAAATGATGTGACAAGAGTGAGGATGGGTATAACAGTAGTTGGAATGACTTAATGGTGGAGTGTGATGGTGGCATCAGTAGCACTAATGTCAAGTTGGCTTATTCAGGTTGCTAGGGATGTAGACATGCTGGGGGCTCCTCAGACAATGGGAAAGCATCCCAGCTACTGCTGCATCGGGCCTTGTGGAGAACAGGAGTTTTTCTCAGGAGTCGATGCCTGACACACCTCTCTTGATCCCCGCTCTTGAGCTGAGGCGTCCATCATCTCCTGGCTTCGGCTCTCAGGCTTCTCTCTCCACAATTTTGGACATGTCTGCTCCCCTCCATTCCTGGTCAGTCTCTCTCTCTCTCTCTCTCTCTCCACACACACACACACACACATTTGAGGTAGGCAGAGGCATTCAGAGCTGAATGGTTCAAAAGGAGGGACTGGTGATTTCAGTGAATCGCCACCCCAAAAGAGAGAATAAGTTGGTATTCCCAGTCTTTGCTCTGGAGTCTGACAGATCTGGTTCAAATTCTGATGCCAGGCAAACTGCTTAACCTTCCTGACTCTGTTTCTGCGTCTGTGAAATGAGTATGACAATAATAGCACCAGTCTCAAAGGATGGCTGTGAGGGTCAATGAGGTCATGCGAGGGAGTGCTCAGTGCAGTGCCTGGCATGCAGGGCTTGCTCAATATGAGCCTGTTAGTATTTACAGGTTGGGGCTGAGCTGCCACCCAGGGCCACCTCATGGGTTTCCCATCAGCCTGTCAGTGGTCTTTGTTTAGGCTTTGATCCTGGACCAAGTCAACCATGACTACATGTGGGACTTTGTGTTGCAAAGCTCACATATGTGGAACCACCCAGCCAGGTGCAGGATAGGCACCCCATAGGCAGGTGGTATTGGTGTGAGAGAGGTGTCTGGTTCTGAGGGGCAGGGATAGAAAGGGGAGCTGTAGTTTGAGGTCTCACACTAGACTGATGACGATGGGGAAGAGGAAGAGGATGATAAAAATTTAAGTTAAATAATAATAAGATCTGGTGTTTACTGAGCCTGACTCTGTGCCAGCCATACATGCTAACTACTTTACTTGTATTAACTCACTGAACTCTCACATTAATGCAGAGGGGTGGGTGCTATTATGATAGCTATTTTCAAATGACGAAGCTGAGGTTTGGAGAGGTGAGCAAGAGTTCTCAGGAAGACATATAAGGTGGGGAAGGAACTCTTTTGTAAAGCTCAAGTGAGCTCCTTCAGCCTCAGCCACCATGCCTTCTGTTTCCAAGTAGGGCAGCCCCTTCCAGAGGCTGAGCTGGAGGACAAGGAGCTCCGGGGGTTCCAGATCCCTTCACCTCCTCTTATTTCAGAGACTCTATGTGGCAAAATGGGGAAATTGATCAAAAGGAAATGGGATCACATCTATGTACGCACTTGGTGTCTACTGGATGCCCAATGAGAAACCCCTTCTGCTCTGCTGAAGGTACCCTGCCTATACCT
>NW_011894224.1:0-963 GCF_000151845.1 Pteropus vampyrus | reverse complement strand
AGAATTGGAACTTGAGTTCTCTGTCTCCAGAGTCCCTGCTTTTTCTTTCCACTCCACAGGCCCCCTCCGGGACTCTGTGAGGGTATACATTGAGGTCCAAGGAAAGCTTTCAGCTTGGCTGTGGGGTGATAGGGACCCGGGAGTCAGAAAGCCCTTTTTGAATTTTGGAGTAAACCCAAATTTTACTTAATGGTAAAACTTCCTTGGCTCCCAAGGCTGCTCACTGATACCCCGGACTGCCTCCATCAGCCAACGTAGTCAGATGGGTGAGGATAAAACTCTGGTCTAAACGAAGCACTCAACATTTTATATAGGTCAAGCTAGGGCTCCGCTGTGTGTGCCAGGGTCAACCAGGCAGTTACTGGGGAATGTGTGTGGCTAGAGTCAGACCCACACTGGCCAACTCCGCTTTCTGCTGAAGGTAGAGACCGAACGCAGCAAAGGAGGAGGCTGGAGGCTGGAGGCTGGAGGCTGTGGTCTTGTTGTACATGATGGATCCTGATGCACAGATGAGGAAAGTGAGGCACAGTCAACTTGTCCAGTGCTGCAGTGACCACAGCCTCATCATACAGTGAGGGGAGGGGGTGTGAATTCAACAAGTCCTTTCCAGCTCTGATGTTCTATCAGCAATAACCATGTAGCTGAAGTGGACATAAAGGCTTAGAATCACTCTTGTGGCTTCCAAAAGGTGAATTAGGACCCGTGGATAGAAGTCGCAGAATTGTCATTTTGGTTTCTGTCGAAAGAAAACCATGTGAGAGTCAGGTTTCTCAGGAATGGACTTGCTCTTCAAGGTGGTGAGTTCCCTGTCTTTGGAGGCATTTAAGGGAGGCTGGAAAGGATATACCCTGCTAGGTATTTCCAACTCTGTGCCCAACCAGTTAGATGCCTTATTCTCTGATGATAGATTTTCTTCTCAAATATGATGAGATCTGCACCCAGGGGCAGGGAGAAGTCAACGGA
>NW_011894223.1:9024-9388 GCF_000151845.1 Pteropus vampyrus | reverse complement strand
TCATGATCCAATTGGCAATTTCTAAAATCTTTGCCCATTGGCAGGTGAAAATTCATCCAGTGCTCAAATTTCTCAAATGATAGGAAGCTTATGAAAGACAAATCACTGGGTGACTCATCAGGTTAAAAATAAAGACAACCAGACTAAGTTTGCTTAATAGAGTAAACTTTACCATAATATTTCTTATATAGTTTGTTTTTAAATTCTTCTTGAAAACATGGATTCCATAGAACATGAATTCCATTGATATAATTTTTATTTACATACAACTATAATTATATCAAACACACATTGTTCTGTTTAACAAAATGGTTTTAGCAGGACATCATGATCATATTAGGCTGTGTGCATAACTATGTTAGAG
>NW_011894223.1:3238-7279 GCF_000151845.1 Pteropus vampyrus | reverse complement strand
CATGACAAGCAAATTACTGCATCTGTAAGTGATGCCTGCTCCTCTGTCATTCTAAGGATTGTGCTAGATGGGAATTTAAACAGTTGAAGTTATTGCATCATCAACTCTAAGATGTTAGAACTGAGAGAACTGAGTCTTTAGAGAACCTCTAATCCAACTTCCTTGTTTTAATTTTTTCTTTTTCCATATCTTTCAAAACCAATTTGCTAATTTATCTTACTTATATGGTTTAATTTGATTGTTTTTATGACAACTTTTAAAGGCTTATACGTCTCTGCCTTATTCACTGAATCTCCTTTTTCTTTGAAGACGACCATGATTAAAATGCTAAGATAATTTCAGTATATCCACTGAAATTCAGCGCAGTTTAATTTGCATTTTCTTATTATAAACAAATTTGAATATCTTCTTATATGGTTAAAAGCTATTTATGTATTTTTTGGTGCAATATCTGTTCATTTTCTAGCCTATATTTCTATTACTTGTCTTTTTCTTCTCAGTTTTTAAGAACTCTTTATAAGTATATCAATTTTTTTCTGTGATAGATGTTACAATTCTTTTTCTCAGCTTGTCATTTGTCTTGGCATTTTATTTTTTAATAAAGTATAGTTGACATACACTATTAATTTCAGGTGTACAACATAGCGATTCTATATTTATATACCGTATGATGTGATCACTGTAATGTCTTGTAACTATCTGTTACCATATAAAGTTATTATGATATTGAATATAAGCTTTGTGTTGTATACTATGTCCCCATGACTTATTTATTTTGTAACTATAAATTCGAACCACTTATTCTCCTTCACATTTTTCACACATCCCTTCTCTCTCCTTTCTGGCGACCATCAATTTGTTCTCTGTCTATGAGTCTGTTTCTGTTTTATTTTGTTTGTTCATTTCTTTTCTTTTTTTCGTTTTTTTTTTTTTTAAGATTCTACATGTAAGCGAAATCATGGTATTTGTCTTTTTCTGTTTGACTTATTTCACATAGCATTATACCCTCTAGGTTTATCCGTGTTGTCGTAAATGACAAGATTTCATTTTTTTATTTCTGAATAATATTCCATTGTGTATGTGTATATATAATTATGTGTCCATGTATGTGCACTCATATGTATACACATACACACATATCACCTCTTTATTCAATCATCTGTTAGTGGACACTTATGCCATTGGTATATTATAAAACATACATGTATCCTTATGATCATTGAAGCATTATTTACAAATGCCATTGGTATATTGATAGGGATGGCATTAAATCTCTAAATTGCTTTGGGTAGTATAAACATTTTAACAGTATTAATTCTTCCAATTCATTAGCACAGTATATCCTTTCATTTATTTGTATCATCTTCAATTTCTTTCATCAATATCTTATAGTTTTCCACGTACAGGTCTTTCACCTCCTTGGTTATATTTATTTCTAGGTATTTTGTTTTATTTTTTGATATAATTGTAAATGAGATTGTTTTCTTAATTTCTATTTCTGATAGTTTGTTATTGGTATACAGAAATAACAGATTTCTGAATATTTCATATCTTGGAACTTTACTAAATTCATTTATTAATTCTAATAGTTTTGTTAGTGGTCTCTAGAGTTTTCTATATGTAGTATCATGCCACTTGAAATAGTGACAGTTTTACCTCTTCCTTTCCAATTTGAGTGCCTTTTATTTCTTTTTCTGTCTGATTGCTCGACTAACTTCCAATAGTATGTTGAATAAAAGTGGTGAGAGTGGGTAGTCTTATCTTGTTCCTGAGCTTAGAGAAAACACTTTCTGGTATTTTTTTTTTTTAATTGTAGATAGTTGTTAAATTTTATCAAACATTTTTCTCCACCTGTTGAGATGATCATATGATTTTTTAGTCGTGGTTTTGTTAATGTGGTGTATCACGTCAATTGATCTGCGGACATTGAAACATCTTTGCATCCTTGGAATAAACCCCACTTGATCATGGCGTATGATTCTTTTAATGTACTATTGAATTTGGTTTGCTAATATTTTATTAAAAATTTTTGCATCTATGTTCATCAGGGATATTGACATACAATTTCTTTTTGTAGTATCTTTGATTTTGGTATCAGAGTAATGCAGTCTTCATTGAATGAGTTTGGAAGCATTTTTTCCTCTTGAATTTTTGGAATAGTTTGAGAAGGGTTGGGAGTTTTTTGATTACTAATTTGATTTTGTTACTAGTAATTGATCTGTTCAGATTTTTTGTTTCTTCTGGGGTTAATCTTGGAAGGTTGTATGTTTCTAGAAATTTATCCATTTCTTTTACGTTGTCCGATTCGTTGACATATAATTATTCCTAGTATTCTTTTACAATCCTTTTAATTTTCTTGGTGTTAGTTGTAACTTCTCTTCATTTCTGATTTTATTTATTTGAGCCCTCTGTCTTTTTTTCTTGATGAGTCTGGAAAACAGTTTAACATTTAAAAAAATCTTTACAAAGAATCGGTTTTTAGTTTCATTGGTCTTCTCTACTGGGTTTTTTGTTTTGTTTTGTTTTGTTTTAGTCTCTGTTTTATTTCCACTCTGGTCTTTATTATTTCCTTTCTTTTGCTAACTTTGGGCTTTGTTTGTTTTTCTTTTTCTAGTTCCTTTAGGTGTAATGTTAAATTGTTTATTTGGGATTTTTTTTTGTTTTTTTGAGGCAGTCCTGTATCGCAACGAACTTCCTTCTTAGAACTACTTTTACTGCAGCCCACTGATTTTGGAGAGTTGTGTTTCCATTTTCATTTGTTTCAAGAATTTTTTTATTTCTTCCTTGACATACTGGTTGTGTAGTAGCATGTTGTTTCATCTCCATGTGTTTACACTTTTTCTAGTTTCTTTCTTGTAACTGATTTCTAGTTTCACACCATTGTAGTAAATCAACAACAACAACAACAACAACAACAACAAAAACCTTTGATATGATTTGTTTTCTTGAATTTATTGGGACTTGTTTTATGGCCTAAAATGTGATCCTGCAGAATGTTCTATGTACACTTGAAAAGAAAATGTATTCTGCAGTTTTTGGATGACATGTTCTGTAAATATCTATTAAGTTGATCTAATCTATGTGTCCTTTAAGGCCAGTGTTTCCTTATTGATTTTCTGACTATATGATCTATCCATAAATGTAAGTGAAATATTAAAATCCCCTATTATTGTATAGGATCGATTTCTCCTTTTATGTCTTTAATATCTGTTTAGTATATTTAGGTGCTCCAGTGTTGGGTGTGTAAATATTTACAGATGTTATATCCTCTTTTTGAATTTACCCTTTGCTCATTACGTAATTCCCTTCTTTGTCTCTTTTTACAGTCTTTGTTTTAAAGTCTATTTTTTCTGACATGAGCCACCCAGCTTTTTTTTTTCATCTACATTTGCATAGGATATCTTTTTTCATCCCTTCACTTTCAGTGTGTGTGCATCTTTATAGCTGAAGTGAATCTCTTAAATTACTCCATCATAATGAAATTGTTTCCTGACAAGACAGATCCACTTTGGTCTTTCTGCAATATTTATGATTGCATATAACAGTTTTACCTTACTAATATTAAAACAACCATGACAAATAAGTTAGGTTAGAACCTCTGAAAACAACTTTTTCAGTTGAGATCATTTGACTCTTTTCCGTCAGCAACTTATATAGACTTCCATTAGACATTTCAGTTTTACTCTTTTCGAAGATATCTTTAGAATGCTAAGTGTATTTCTAATGTTGAAAGGAATTTAAATTAATCATTCAAATATATTTTGTACAGCTTTTTGACCTGTTTAAGTTGTGACTTTGACTTTTCTTTCTTCCTTTTTCTTTACTGAATGAGAGTTCAGTTATGTGGTCCAAGAACCCCTGTAGGTTTATGTACTTATCCTTCAGCACTTTAATAAAATTTAGGCTGGATAGCTTGATAAGTACATCAGTATTTTTATTTATTTTAAAAAAAAACCAATGATGCTAAACTTTCTTAAATGTGTTTATTAAGTATAGATCTGCCTTCTTTAGGTTGGTTGAATTTTCTCAAGTCTTTCCTGA
>NW_011894223.1:0-1381 GCF_000151845.1 Pteropus vampyrus | reverse complement strand
GTGTGTGTGTGTGTGTGTGTGTGTGTGTGTGTGTGTGTGTGTGTGTGTGTGTGTGTGTGTGTATTAAACCTCATAAGACATTATCATAACAGGATTGTGGAGTTAATATTCATTTAGTTTATCTATCTATTTGCAATTTTCATTACTTTCACTCCATCCAGCATCTGCAAGGTTTATGTAGGATCATTTCCTCCGCTTAACGATTATTCTTTTGTATTTCCTTTAATGTAGTTTTATAGGTGATGAATACTCTAATTTATTTTTAGCCTGAAGATATCTTTAGCTTAATTCTGAATGATATTTCCACTAGTATAGAAATCAATTTCCTTCACTTGATTGAAGATATCACTGTATTTTTTTTATAAGAAGTCATCTCTTATTCTAATTATTACTTATTTTTTTTAAAAAAAGTATCTCTTTTTTTTCCTGCTGCTTTTAAGATGGTCTCTTTATATCTGGTTTTCTGAAGTTTTGCTGTGACATGTATAGTTGTGGATTTCTTTACATTTTTCATGTTTGGATTTCTTAAATCCGTGGATAATATCTTTCATCAGTTTTGGAAAATTCAGAGCCATTATCTCTTTAAATATTGCTTCTGCCACATTCTTCTTTTGAGAAAGGAAATTAACATATATTTGACCTTTTCACTGCATTATCCATGTCTCTTACCCCCTCTTTGGTACATTATATTACTCTGCATAGTTTCTTTTGACTTATCATCCTAGTTAAATTAACTGATTTTTTTTCAGCTGCGCCTAATTTGTTGTTATACTTATACATTGAGTTCTCAATTTTAATTGTTAGAATTTTTAGCCCTAAAATTTCTATTTTTTTCTTTTTCAAATATGCTATGTAATTTTTTTTTGTATTCTAGTTTGCTACTGAAATATTCGGTCACAGTTATCCCTTTGAACATAACCAACCTAGCAATTTTAAAGCCTATTTAAAGTCTGTGTCTATTCAAAATGGTATGAACCAGCCTCAATGGGTCTATTGTTTCTGCTGGTTCATATGCATATTATTCTGTATCTTTGTGTTATCATTGATTGTTTTGATTATCATTGCCTGGTTATCACTGATTGCTTTCTAGACACTTTATTTGAAAAATTGCTTATAGAAATAATTTGAGGCCTAGGTAATGTTATCTTTCTCTCAAAAATATTTTTGTTTGCTTCTGCCATACACCTGTGGGCACTGTAATCTCTAGTCTGGTATTACTGTAATCCAGTTTCAGAGTTTTATCAAACTTAATGCTTTGACATTGGGCCATGTAGGAGAAAGTTTACTTCTGGTTCTTCCTTACTTCTATGGTTAAGCCATTTTGGGTCCCACTCCAAGCTCAAGATTGTACCAGATTCCTTACTTGTGTGGGTCCCGCTTT
>NW_011894222.1:4329-4644 GCF_000151845.1 Pteropus vampyrus | reverse complement strand
GTTCATGTGCTCTTTGCCATGTGGCATTGGCCAGTCACTAGGTTTCTTACTCAGACACCTCCTGGTGCCCATCTTCACAATGGCAAGAGGGAGCCATTCACTCAAACGTGGGTGGCTGCTGCGTGGCGCGGCAGTACCTGCCCTGGCCCATCCCCCCCATGTTTTGAACGTGGTCCTGTCTGTCCTGACAGTGACTGACCACGTGCCCCTGCAGCGGCCAGTAACATTTGTGGAGCCCTTTCTCCTGTACCCCACACGGCCCTCTCTCAGTCTGCCTGAGGGAGGCTATTGTCCTTTGCCTGCGCCCCGGGATGC
>NW_011894222.1:0-4279 GCF_000151845.1 Pteropus vampyrus | reverse complement strand
GTAACATTTGTGGAGCCCTTTCTCCTGTACCCCACACGGCCCTCTCTCAGTCTGCCTGAGGGAGGCTATTGTCCTTTGCCTGCGCCCCGGGATGCCCAGGCAGCCTGAGCCCATGTCTGTGCCTGAGCCCCAGATCTCCCTTCCTGACTGGGCTCCCCATAGAATTTGTTCCTTTGATCCAGGCCGCCAGAGCAGGTATCATCCCAAGTGGCCTTCAGCCATGGTGCCACCATCCAGGGAACAGAAACAATGAGTTCATCGGCTGTCCCTCTCTTCAAAGCCTGAGTCCTCTGGGTGTTGACACCACGTAAAAGCAGCTAGACTTGGCAGGTCCTTTTGTCTTGGTGGAGAGTTTCAGCTGCTAGACTCATTTTCATTGTAATTGTGTTTTTGTGCTCAAGCCCAGATCCTCCAGGCAAATCTTGTGCTGTCTGTAATCAAATAAGCATAATTCTTTAAGAGGATCCTGAGGCGAGATGATGCCCTTGGGACTCCGCGGTCCTCTCCCCGCAGGCCGGGTGCCTGGCTTGGCCTGCAGCTCCGCCTCTTCCCCTCGAGACACTGGCCCAGTGCCGTGAGGTCTGCCTCCCTCCCTGTGGCCCTGCGGCGTTCTCAGAGCCGGGGTTGGGGGGCTTGTGGGGTCTGGAGGCCCGGGCGTGGCAGGCCGTAGGGAGGGGTCCCGCAGTCTGTGGGTGTGGGACGGGAGGAGGACAGGGACATCCTACACAAGGAGTGTCACTCTCAGCTGTGTCTGCAGGGGCACAGCATTCCCGTGAGGGCCATAGTCAGACGGCTTTTTGACGAGACGCAGGCTTGGCTGGCAGTAGTTCCTTCCCCGGGTGGATGGTATGAGACGCTGCTGCTGTCACCACCTCTGCACTGTGCTTTACGTGAAGGTCCCTCTCGGTGTGGGGTCCACTGAACTCATGTGAGGGTGCTAACTGAAGTTGACGACATTTTGAGTAGATGCCAGTCGGGCCCCGAGCCACCCCAGGTCATTTCTAGGAGGACACGCAGGGTTCCCTTACACTCACCTGTGATCTATATTACGCCGAAAAGACACAAAACATAAATCAGTGACGGGGGAAAGCGCATGGGGCGAGATCCAGAGGAACCGGGCTCAGCTTCCAGAACCCTCCCCTAGAGTCAGGGGACACGCTCGGTTTCCTCAGCAACTCGTGACAACACACGTGGCGTGCCACCCGCCAGGGAGGCCCCTTAGAGACGCGGAGCCAGAGCTTTCATTTGGGGCTGGTCCGCAGGCCCCTCCACCCGGCACATCCCAGACCGCAGACCCCAGGAGGGGAGGGGTGTCGGCGAGGGCGGCTGAGGCACGGGGAGCCATTCTCATCAGCGAGGGTGCTGGGGACGCTCCCGACACCCAGGTTCCCGGACGGCAGCCTGAGGACGGCAGTCAGGCCTGCTGGGAGAACCCCCCCGTCCGCACACGGTCTTCCACCGCAGCCTCCGGGCCTCTCCCGCTTCATCCTGGGGCAGCCCTGCTTTTGTGCCTGTGCCCCAGGACAAGGCCGTGGCCGAACCAGTCAGCCGGCTTCTGGAGAGCACGCTCAGGAGCAGCCACCTGCCCAGCAAGATCGGGGCCCTGCACGGCATCCTCTACGTGCTGGAGTGTGACCTCCTGGATGACACTGCAAAGCAGCTCATCCCGGCCGTCAGCGACTATCTCCTGTCCAACCTCAAAGGCATCGCCCAGTGAGTGGCAGCTGCCCAGGGTCGGGTTTCACAATGGGCTGTGGGAAGTGACGTAACACGTTTCAAAGCATGTGTCCGACCCTGGCCACATTGCACGTAGGGGTCAGTGGGAACTCTGCAGGCGCCCTCCTTGAGGGGACGGTGGCCGAGGTCCGCGACAGCAAAGACTCCGCACACCTCCAGACGGCGGCTGCTCGCGCGGCTGAGCTCGGCTGTCGTCTCGTGTTTCCAGCTGCGTGAACTCGCACAGCCAGCAGCACGTGCTGGTGATGTGCGCCACCGCCTTCTACCTGATCGAGAACTACCCTCTGGACGCCGGGCCCGAGTTCTCTGCGGCGATAGTGCAGGTGAGCGGGCCCTGCTCCCACCGTCGGGGGCGGGGGCAGCGCGGGCCGTTCAGATTCGGGGAGGGGCATGAGCGACGGGAGCCCCAGAGCGGCACTTCAGCTCCCAAGTCCTCCCCTCCAGATGTGCGGGGTGATGCTGTCTGGGAGTGAAGAGTCCACCCCGTCTGTCGTTTACCACTGCGTCCTGAGGGGCCTGGAGCGCCTCCTGCTCTCCGAGCAGCTCTCCCGGCTGGACGCAGAGTCGCTGGTCAAGCTGAGTGTGGACAGAGTGAATGTGCACAGCCCGCACCGGGCCATGGCGGCCCTGGGCCTGATGCTCACCTGCATGTACACAGGTGAGCGGTGGGGGCGGGCAGCTGGCCCACGCCCACCTGTGTCTGAGCTCCGGACCATATGGTCTCCCGTCGCCGCTTCTTGGGACATGGACCACAGGTCCTCCTCCAGTTCTCAAGGAGATGCTGGTGTCAACCATGCCTGGGGAGCCCATCTGTGGACCGACCACTGCCCCCCGTGCCACTGCCTGGGCCTCCCACCCCGGGTTTCAGATCGGGGACTCCCGTGGGTTCAAGACACTGTCTCCAAAGCCTGTCTAGTCACACAAAGTAGGTAACGGTGCCGAACGCCTCGTTCCAGGGAAGGAGAAAGTCAGCCCGGGCAGAACGTCCACCCCCAGCCCCGCCGCCCCCGACAGCGAGTCTGTGATCGTGGCCATGGAGCGCGTGTCTGTCCTCTTCGACAGGTGAGGAATGAGGCCGCGGTGGCCCCAGCTGCACTTCTGCTCGTGCCCTGACCAGCTCATGCTTCACCCTGGGCTCTGTGGGAGTGGGCCGTCCTCGGACCCCAATACCTAGGAGTTTGGAGCTGACGGGCTCTGAGGCCATCCCAGTGGCTGTCCACCTCCCCCGAGGGCGGCGTGGTGTCAAGAGGGGCACGTGAATGGGAGCCCGGGGGGCTGGGCGTGGCCCCTGAGCCATAACAAGACCTGCTGCAAATGCTGCGGGCGTGGAGAGGGGCCCGTCACAGTGGGTGCGCGCGCACCCCCAGGGCGTCGGAGCGGCTTCAGGAGGACTTGGGAGGCAGGTAGAGGCTGGAACAAGAAACTCGTGTCTCTGAGTCAACATCAACCGCACCGTCCCACGCCGAGCTGGTGGCTAGGATCGGCTCAGCTGGCCAGTTCTGGAAAAGGGGCTGGGCGCCTCCTTGGCTTTTGTCTGCAGGACAGGGCCCCAGGCCTCTCAGTGGAGGTGGCGTGACGCGTGTGGCCTCCCCTCGGGGCGGCCGGTCTGCCTGCTCAGCCGTCATCTGCAGGCAGCTCGGGCAGCGGCAGCCTTTGGGTTTTCACAAGCACACGCTGAGCAAGACTCCGTGTCCGCTCTGGCCAGACACGCTGCTCCGGGAGCTAAGCATGTGCACTCTGTCTCCACGTGGGAATTTCACGTGAGCATTTATAGTCAGGCTTCCGTCCCACGCTCATCTGTCAGCCAGGTGGTGGCCTGAGGACCGCGCTCGGGTCCCTGCCTTCCTGGAGCTTCGACTCCAGCACTAAGGAGACATCTGTCAGCACGTGCCGTGCAGGCGTGCAGCGGACCGCTGTGCAGACTCTAGGTGGGCACTGGGCGGCGGAGGGAACTGTCATTCGTGGGTGCTGTCTGGAGCAGCAGCCTCCCGTGCTGGGCAGCGGCTGGCGACTGCGGACAGGCAAGTGCAGGCACCCGTGGCCGGAGGAGTGGGCCTCGTTTCCAGGCCACTTCCACTGCCCTTCAGTCACTTGCAGCTGGGACACCGTCGTCACGGTTGTCTCCACCGTCAGAGGGACGCTGCTCGGGGTGGACGGGGATGTGAGGGAGGTGCCGACGGGAATGCCCGTGGGTTTGAGTTAGACAAGGAAGCGGTCCTAGCTGACAGCGGTGCTACCGCGTCGTGACAGAGAGAAGGCCATGAAGCATCGGGCACAGATAAAAGCAGAACGTCATAGGGGTGTTTCCACTGAAAGCTTTTTAATCTCTGCCGTAACGTCACTGCCCGAACTCTTTCTGCTTTATGCTATGTGTGACCTAAAAACCCCTTTTTTGAATCATTGGCCCCATGTGGGCAGAGAGCCCCAAGCCAGTGCGTCTGTCTGTAAGTCACTGGCGAGGTCCACAGGAAGAGGGGGCGCCTTTTGCCATCCTGGTTAACACTCGGAGCCCAGCTCGCGACCCGCTTGGAAGGCCCCCTAA
>NW_011894221.1:7759-8106 GCF_000151845.1 Pteropus vampyrus | reverse complement strand
TCCGCACGTCGCTTACGTGATCGCTGGCGCTACATACTGCGCCTGCGCACGAGCTGGGGCCTTTTTCACCCCGGAGCTGTGCTTGGCCTGTAGGTCTGTGACGAGCCGCGAACGCGGGTCTCTCTGTTCCGCAGGATGGTGAGTGGGTATCCCGATCCCGGGGCTACAGGTGGTCGGGGGTTCTTTCTCCTAACCTTAACGCCAACCTACGGCCGATCTTGCGTGGCGCAGGGGTCGGATGGCATTAGATTACCGGCTTTGCCCAGGTCGGGCTGCAGCTCCCAACGTGGCCTTAATGGCTGCCACCGGGCGCGCAAACTTGGTGGGAAGGGGATTGACGAAGAAGA
>NW_011894221.1:3604-5499 GCF_000151845.1 Pteropus vampyrus | reverse complement strand
TGTCCAAAACGTTATTGGACTTAAATATGCTTAATTCAAAAGATTTTTGAAATAATTGGGGATTCCTTTGACTTTTCAAAATGCCTCTTTGATTCAGCAGTTAACCTGCTAAGTCTTCTGTATTTAGAAGTAAGGAAGTATAGTATTTATCCCAAAGGCATTTTAGTATTCAGTGTCCATATGATAATTTTAGTCTTACATATTGTGACATTAGACAAACATATTTACAGAGTCATAAATCTACCTGTTATAATTGACCAAGCCATATGTAGTTGGATGTGAGTGGGTTTAACAAAGACAAATTTTAAGTGCCGTGGATCTATGTCTGGCTTTTTTTCTTTTTCCTTCAAGTCCTTGGAACAAGAAGGTACTTAAACAGTGAAAGCAGATTACTAACCTTTTTTTTCTCTTACAGATTGCTTATGCCCGTATAGAAGGAGATATGATAGTTTGTGCAGCTTATGCTCATGAACTTCCAAAGTATGGTGTGAAGGTTGGCCTGACAAATTATGCTGCAGCATATTGTACTGGCCTGCTGCTGGCCCGCAGGGTATGTACAGGACTATTTTAACTGATGTTTTTTGGAATTAGATCATTGTTTGGAATTTTCTGTAAGGTAAATGTTCACACATGGATAAAATACCCTCAGCTGTGAGGTCAAGAGAGTGCTTGTTGTTACCGTGTGGCTTATAAGGGCATCATTGGCAAAGATGATTTTATAAAAACAAGGTTTGATCGAAACACCATACATTTTCTGACAGATTTGGGAAGCAGTTTTCCTGTTTTTCTGTCCTGTTTGTTGGATGTATTTAGACCAATAGAATTTTCTGCATTGGTGGATATCTTTAATCTGTGCTGTTGATATGGTAACCAGTAACACGTGGCTTTTGAGCACTTGAAATGTATCTAGTACTACTGATGAACTGAATTTTTAATTCACATTTTAATAGCCACTTGTGGCTAGTTAGTGGCTGCCTTGTTGGGCAGATCTACTCAGAAGTGTAGATCTGATTGTAAGCATACATAAATACACAGACTCTGCTCCATATCTTGAGAATCTATAGTTTAGTAGGATGTCCAAGTGATTTATGTGTATGTTAAATTTTGAGAAGCAGTTTCTTGTGGGACGGGGCAGGCATGGTGGAAGATTCATTTTTGTTTTAATCATCTCTGCCTCTGGGTGGCAGTATTTCCTGTCATGCAGAAAAGATGAAAATGATTTTGCATTTTGTTTCCTGAGTTACTGACATTGTTTTGCAGTGGGATTGTTAAGCATGCATCATTGTCGGGGACCCACATCTTCATTGGTTATAAATATGTTTGGGCGTGGGGAACATTGTCATTAACTACGAGAGCAGCTTGATGCAGAGTAGGATAAAGGGATAAATGCATTGGAAAATTTTTGTCAGGTCATTAAAGTTGTGACTTGAGATATTGTTTGAATATATTCAGACAGGTATTTAGACTGGTTTTTTTTGTTAATAGCTTCTCAATAGATTTGGCATGGACAAAATCTATGAAGGCCAAGTGGAGGTGACCGGAGATGAATACAATGTGGAAAGCATTGATGGTCAACCTGGTGCCTTTACCTGCTATTTGGATGCAGGGCTTGCAAGAACTACTACTGGAAATAAAGTTTTTGGGGCCCTGAAGGGAGCTGTGGATGGAGGCTTGTCTATTCCTCACAGGTAATATAGTATTCAAGGCCTCGTTGCCTGAACTCCATATTATAAGTGAAGAGACTGGGGTTGAGTGGTAAAAATGGTTTATCCAAGATTTTGGAGCCAAGAAGTAGAAGAGCCGGGGTTGAAACCACTACCTTTCGTTTGTGACTTAAGTTTTGGTTAGAAATAAGAGCTTGATTTCATCACGGCCCACCCACCCCCATTCCCTTC
>NW_011894221.1:0-2314 GCF_000151845.1 Pteropus vampyrus | reverse complement strand
GTAATGAAAGCATAGAATACAAATCACACTGTTATAAAACTATTACAAATACAGAATTATATACAAATGAATGGGTTACATATTAAGTGTTACATACGGAGTAATTGTTAGATTTTTTTTTTCTGTTAGTGCAGTTATATTTGGTTATGAAAATTATTTTTAAAATAGTGTTTTAATTGGGGAAAGACTACTTTGTTATTTGTATGCTCAGTATATAGGCTAGGGCTGGTGGATAAACACACAGTTTGAGTTTTGAGCTAGGAAAAGTAATTTTAGTAATGTAGATAGGTGCATGTTTTTGAAGTCAGATGGATTTAAGTACAGTGGAAAGCTGTAATAAAGTGCTAAGAGAGGTAAATTAACTTTCAAACGTGATTTAGGTAGTTGAGGTCTTGTGCAGTGAAAAATTTCGCATTATTTTCCTTTGCTGATTAAATAATTAAGCTTTACACAAATGCATGTAGTAATTGAATTTTCTCCACTTTGAATTTAAGAGACCTGGATTATGTTATTCATTTTAGGGGTCTGTAATTTTTACTAGATTTTGGTAATGAACACTCAGGCATTTTACAGCTGTTCTTCATGACTTGATCTTGCACAGGATCAAGTCATTTATAGTTGACCCTGATAATGTGGAAGGAGGGGTGGAGTAAAGGGTGCCAACCCATGCCATCCCTCAAAGCAGTCAAAAATCCACTTCTCCCAAACTAACTATAATCGTCCCTCAATATCTGCAGGGATAAGGAGGCCTGCTGTATATTTATTGAAAAAAAATCAGTGTATGAATGAATCTGTGTCTTTTTTTTGGTTTTAGTGTATTTGTAGGTGGTAATTGAAACAATTCAGAGTTGCAACATTATTTTTTGATGAGTTTTAGAACAAAATTCTCACCAAGATGTCCAACTGGATAAGCTTTGAGGGTATGCTAGAGAAATTTGCACCTCCTTTTGGTTCCACAGAGGCTTAATATTGTTGCCAAGATACGAGTAACTCGTGGTGGTGTAATAGTAGTATTAGTAGTACAAGATATAAGAGGTCCCTGGTATGCAGTACTGAGATAGCTATGAAAGACCTTTCAGATACCAATGGAAAATGTAAATCTGGAGAATGTGGGGAAGACAAATTAATTTGGCAATTACTTCTTGACCTCTTAAACACTTGTCATCTTAACATCTTAAAGCTTTGTTTTGGTGTGTATCCTTACTTGAATGAATTTAGGTTAGATAGTATTTTAAATGACTATAAAATGTGTTTCTACAGAAATCAGTTTGCTTCAAACTTGAGTGACTTAAATATAGCCAAAGTCCTCAGAAATGCATGAAAAAAAATTTTGAGGAAGATTGAGTTTTGTGAATGTCAACTCATATTGCCTATCGTAAAAATTGGGAATTTCTTAGGAAAAGAAATTTAGAAATATATATTTAGAAGTTTAAGCAGATACCACCACTGATCTAGTTTAGTGCCTTTTGAGAATTTGGCTAGAAGGACAAAATAGGCTTAAGTAGTAGATTATAATACGCTGTATTATTGTTTAGGGGATATGAAATGAAACCAAGTACTGTTTGCTTTGCTTTGTTTCAGATGGAGGAGATGTATAAGAAAGCTCATGCTGCTATACGAGAGAATCCAGTCTATGAGAAGAAGCCTAAGAAGGAAGTTAAAAAGAAGAGGTATACATCTTACTGTTGTCTTTTCAAGGGAAAGAGGTTGGGAGGGAGGGGTTCCCTGCCTTGTTTCATCTCACTCAGACTGGGTGAAGTTGGGCAAACTCGATCACTAACTCTGCATGATGTTGCAGAAGTGAAGGGAACCAGGTTTGCTAAAGTAATTGTGGTGGTAGAATTGTATAAGCCTCAGAAGCTACTGAGGTGGCCCATTCTATCCTAGTACAATTTCTTCTAATACTTAATGATTCTAAGCATTGTATTAACATGTTTGATTTTGGGCCCCATGTGGTAATAGAACAGTATTACAAAAAGTCGGGGTTTGGGAAAGTTAGCGTAAAATTATAAATAAATACACATATTGGAATTTGGATTGCTTGACCTCCATCTTGTTACAAAAGTCTATCTTTTTCAATCGAAGTTAAATGTTCTCTATCTTCCTTAGCTGCAGTTTTTAAAAATAACAGTCCTGTCTCTTTGTTTTATAGGTGGAACCGTCCCAAAATGTCTCTTGCCCAGAAGAAAGATCGGGTAGCTCAGAAGAAGGCAAGCTTCCTCAGAGCTCAGGAACGGGCTGCTGAGAGCTAATAAACCAAACTGAAATTTTCTATTAAGATTTTTCATATAAAGATAGTAATAAACTTATTGAA
>NW_011894220.1:6800-8875 GCF_000151845.1 Pteropus vampyrus | reverse complement strand
GAGCTAGACTTTTGACACAAAGCAGGAATCTAACAAGCAGAGAGAGGACAAAGTATTCCAGGTGAAAGAAGTGACTTGAGCAAATAAGGTAACAGGAAAGTAAGGAATAGGATATGCACAGTTTGTGTGAAATACACAGGATAGCTGGACTGTGTTATGATGACTCTTATGTGCCATGTAGAGGGATTTGGACTTTATCCTAGAGGCAGTGGGCAGCTCTGGGCCATCTTTGAGAAGGAGGGCCTAGTTAGAGCTGTGTCATTTGATAGTAGTGTCCAAACTGGAAAAACTACATGGAAAGCAACATTGATGAGAGTTGTCAAACAGAAATGCTTTGAATAAGCAATATGATTAGTCAGAGCTTTTCACACTGTTAGGCTAGAAATGAGTCTTTGGAAGAATACTTTGTGGGCTGTGATCTGAGGGGCAGTTTTATGAATCTCATGCTGAAGTGACGAAGGAAGCCTCCAGTCTTTATGCTGCTAAGAGCAGTGTGAACCCCCCGCAGGATAAACCTAATGAACTTCCTTCTAAACGAAACTTCCCATGAAGGATTCATTGCCAACACACAATGCCCATCTACTTTCTCTGATAGTCATGGCTCCCAATATGACAGCAGGAACTGTGGTTTAAGAACGAAATACTTAAAGCTTAGAGCATACAGAACAGAATACAGTTAAGTCCTCATCTAACATCATCGATAGGTTCTGCGTCTTTAAAGAAAACGACAGGTAAGGAAACCAATTTTACTATAGGCTAATGGATATAAACAAGAGACAGGTTCCCACAGCATCTCATAAAGGTTATAATGAGATGATATTGAATGAAATGACATTGTTCAAGGACCCGCTGCACTTGAAAAGATTATTTCCCAGGCGGGAGGCTTGCATGTATCTTTCAGGTTCTTATAGACTTTTGACTTCTTGTTTGATGTTGAAAGTGTGTTCTTAGTATAGGATTAGTACAATTCTAAGGCCCAAATATAATACTATTAAAAATGCCCACAAACAATTAGAGGAGAAACATTATATGATAGAATGTTAACACTTTCATTATATTGCTATATATTAGAGAAGGTCAGCTGACAAAGCAAGGTCTTATATTCTGGAATTCACTTGGGCTGAGATAGGCAGATAATTAGAGATAGGAGGACATCCATGGAAAGTGCCATGCAGCCATCAGTGACCAGAAGAAGGAGTCTGAGAACTGCCTCTGTGGTAAGAAAAAAGATTGATTTGGGGAGCTTGCTGCCTAGGCTGACACCAACTAGCTGTGTGACCTTAGGAGATCCACTTAACCTCTCCATGACTTAGCATCATACTTGGTAAACTGCTGACAAGTTTACCTTACTCTACCTTCCTTACAGGTTGTTCAAGAGTCCAAAAGCAGTAATATATATGTGGACAAGCCTTGAAGAATAGAAGATATAAAAAGGAGTCTTTCAATGACTGGCAAACTTTCAGTTTTTTTTCCCCCCAAATCATCACTGATTTCTTGAACATGGTTGGAGGAAATGCTAGTGCATGCCTTTTCTCCAAGAATGATCTGTAAGCATGCTACTATGCCTACCACCTAACAACTAACATCTTAGAAGGCATGACTATTACAGCCATTTAAGGTAACACTAGGGTATTGGGTGAATGGAGGGGAAATATAAGGATGGGAGGAAGCTGGATTATTCAAGGGTAGGAAGACAGGGCTGATCAGGTGGTGGGACTGCCCTGTCCTTGCCTCTCGATATTGTGTTTTGTGCCCTTTGCAGACACTGCCAAACCCTGCAGTACACAATATAAATAATCAATTCAGAAATATAGAAAAAGTGAGCATGGGAAAGGTTGCGCCATGCGCAGGGCTATTTTTAAAAGGGAGCAATTTTTGAAAGAATGGATGGGGGAGAGAGAATAGGTTATCCTAAACCAGCCGGGTTAGGTGGTTATAGTCGTGTCTAGAAAAAGGAAGAGCACGTACTGTTTCTACAGGTCAGATCATTGTCTAGATTGATGTCTGTGTTCTTATTTTAATCTCGTGTTAGAAAAACAACGACTCCACATTTTAAAATATCTATAGAGCACCTA
>NW_011894220.1:3631-6220 GCF_000151845.1 Pteropus vampyrus | reverse complement strand
TGGGGACAGTTTCAAGCTAGTGGGACATCACACGAGGTGTGCTTAGCTCAGAAAGCTGCATTAAGAGCTGGTTATTCTCCTGCTCTTTGTTGCCTCTCTGCTAGTTTGGACCAAGCATTATGGCAAATCTGGTTAAAGAATAGGCTTGTCTAGCCTCACATTACCACCCTGGTTATGCTCACCTGGTCTCCGCTAGGTGACACAAAAAGAAATTGTGGCCCAAAGTAGGGGTTTGTAAAGTCCCTCGCCTTTTAATACTGTTATGTTCTATAGGAGTTTTTTTTTAGAAAAAGAAATTAAGCCATCTATATCTCTCATACTGTTTAGAAGGTAAGAGCACCAATGGTGGCTACATGTCAGCATATGAAAGAATCCCTGAGTAAGTTCTAAAATTATAAACTTAATGCACATTCATCTCCTTGGGAGGTTCCATCTCTCCTTCCTTTCTGATACATTAAGTGAAAATCGATGTTCCAATAATACATTTTTGTTGAGGTTAGTAATTCAGAATTCAAGATATTTTTGGTTGTTCATGACACAAGCATGAAATAGTATATATCAGACTATAGATTTTCTTGTAAAGCTAAAATATTTGCCTATAGTTGGCTAAGAAAGGATTACTAAATAAAACATCCATCTAGTATATTTAACCAGACTTTAATAAAATCTTGCCTTGCTAAAATACATATTTTGATATATTTGAACTAATATCACTAAGAATACTTCTGACCTACATCTTAAATGCTTTGTGCACATTAAATACATATATGTATAATTGCAAAAAAAGTAATCGTATTATTGCTCTATATTGTCGGAATTTTTCAATGAAGATAGATAAGTAAAAGTCATTATTTCTGGTTAACTCATTGTAGTTTCATAGTAACAGATAAATCTTAAGTAAATTCCTCAACTCCTAACTAGAAGGAACTCTTACAAAAATTTGAACATTTCTCCTTTTTGCTAAGTGGGTTCTTAATTGGCTTCATAGACCCATAGCTTAAGATCGAGGACGTTTGACATATTTGAATCATGGCAGAATGTCTAATAAAACAGTGCTCTTTAAATGGATCGCAGTCAGCCATTTAGGGTTTGCAGGCTGAGCAACATGCTTCTAGATTAGGATAGTTAGAATGAGCACAGTCCCATGTGTGCACCCTTATGACACACTTGAGTGACCATTTCATAATCAGTGACAGCCTCTCTTCTCCAGAATTTTGAATCCTTTAGCTGCTATGGATGGATATTTTATTAGAGCTTTTCCAATGCCTTTAAGGGATTATTAAGTCTTTACTGTTGGCCGTTTTGATTTTCGAGACAGGATTAAAAGGAGTTATGAGACTTCAGGTCTTTAATTCCCATTTTTTTCATTCCTCAGAAACTTAAACAGTTGTGCTAATGGATAATCTCAAGTATTTAAAAAAACTATAAAAATTTTGGAGTGACTCACGATGGTATCATGTGAAGACAAGTATTCTACCTCAAGCTAGCTGTGGTGGGCTAGGCCTGGACCTTATTTTTTGTTGTTTGTTTTAAAAAGAAATTTATTCTCAGCAATGCTGGCTTGAATTTAAGCATTCTACGTTTGTTTTGGTAAAGTGAGCTTTATCAAGCATTAGGTGTTTACTCCTGCCCAAAGAAGACCCATTTTCATTTTAGGGCTTGGGTGTATTTTCCTGTTGTACATCTTATGGACAACTCTTCTTCTGGCTGCTTGAGGGCATTTTCTTCATCTTGGTTCATAGTGTCTCCATGGTTAAACTAATGAAAAAGATGCCTTAATTAAAATATCAGATCACAAAGTGTTCCATATTATGACAAAAAGACATACTAAACGCATTTAACTGAAATCGTCTCAGGTGTGATAATGGGAAAAAGAGTTCAAATAGGAAAGATTTTTTTTTTGTTGCTCAGCTAATTCATAGGATCGTTTATTAAGTGGAGAGTACTAGCTATACAATAATCAAAACTATTTATTAAATGCTCAAGACAGATATATTTATGAAAACATTTCTGTTTTGGGCGCTTGGTTCAGATTTTCGACTGGCCTTTTTACTTAAATTAATTTCTAAATTAAATTTATTGAGGGAACATTAGTTAATATCATGTTTAATGGTAAAAGCCACAGAACTCTGTTAAAATGGTGGAATATTTAAAGTATATAAAAAGCCTTTAGGAGGGAGTCTTTTGTAATTGTTCCTCCCTCTTCCCCCAACAAAAGGTTGAAGAATTCAGAAGGTGGCTGGCTGTCTCATGCCTGGCTTGTTTTCTGGCACTCGGACAACTTCCTCCTTAGTTTCTTTAATAGTGCAGTGCAGGAAAGACAAGTTTGAAAGGCCCACCACAGCGTGGAGACTGGGGAAAAGGTCTAAACTCTCGCCTCTAGAGCATCTCCTCACTTTGCACGTCTAGGTAAAGGGCTGGCTGGCAAGGATGTTTTTTTGTAAAGAAAAGGCATGTTGTAAGGATTACATACTTAGTATTTTTTCATGGAAGAAATTAGCAAGTTAACATGCTTATTCCTGCCCCTAAAATCAACATCCTAATTCAGTATTCCCTTAAATTTACTATTGAAGTACTCGTAACTGCTAA
>NW_011894220.1:0-321 GCF_000151845.1 Pteropus vampyrus | reverse complement strand
TTTATCTTTCAGTCAGCTGCTAGGCTAAGTAAGCTATCTAAAAAATAAATGTGCTCATGTCATTTAATAGCTTTGGAAAAAGGCTGAAGCCCTTTACCCAGATTATAAAACTCTCTATAATCAGCCCTTAACTCCCTCTCCAAATACATTTCTTGGCTCTTCTGCTTTGCATATCAAATTGTTACTTTACTAGAAACAGAGAGTAGAAACCATGAAAAGCGGTTGCCAGGACCTGGGGAAGCGGGGGAGGGTGGGGATAGGGAGACGTTGGTACAAGAATACGAACTTCAGCTATGAGATGAATAAGGTCTGAGGGTCTAA
>NW_011894219.1:9011-10103 GCF_000151845.1 Pteropus vampyrus | reverse complement strand
ATAGATACACAAGCTCCCCAAGGCTTTTTCCTGGCCTATACATTCTAATAATAATAGACGAAAGATAATGTAATATTTATGAAACATGAATATGCTAACTGACATTTCTCATCTCCAGACATTACGTTTAAACTTAGAGCTAACAGTAATTTTTTAACTCTCTTTTCCATCAATAATTTGACTTCTCGAAATAAAACGACAGCATTTCCCCGCCCCCCCCCCCATGCATGTGCGGGGCATGCGCCATTCGACAAAGCGTGGCTCTGAGCGCTAAGGACACAGAGCGAGTCACCGGCCAGTGAGACCCGCGACCACAGGAGGGCGCGCCCACCTGCGTGGACAGACGGCGAACGAGACAGCGGACCGTCTTGTCACCGGTGCCGGAACCTGTCCTGTTGGACCCGGTGATGGATTCAACAAGTACTCAATGTCTGCTGAGCCGAGTTACTCTCACAGCGCAGTCAATAAGAATGTATGATTTGAGCTCTGTTTTGAATCGCGCAGTGTACCAGGCGCTATAGATAGTGAAGGATTGAACCGCTGCCCTGAGGTAGTTTACGGTCTAATGTTGGCCATACTAGGTGTAAACTCATCGAAAATAATGAACAGTAAGCCATTTCCTTATTGCCATTACATAATTGTTGGGAGCTGAGCTAACTTGGTGAGCTTTGAGATAAGTGGCACTAAACTATTTTAAACACTCGGTGTTTTCCAAGAAGGGAGTTGTAAGAACTTCATTGTTTTGTAGAATGAGTAATTTGGCTGACCTTGGGTCTTGACTGCTGTTTTCTCATTGCGATGCTATAAGTAGTGTGTTTTAAATAAACTCGGGGACACAGACACAGACACAGACACAGCTTGAATCTGTGATCCCTCCTGCAATTCTGTCTGTCTTCTTTCTTTTCCTCAGTCCACGCTCCCCCTTTCAGGTACCCTCAATTACTTTGTCGGCTGGTTCCGACACATAATACTGGGAATAATTTTCATAAGAGGTCAGTGGAACACAGACTCTAATCATTCCATAATGTCTCTTTCTAAACCCCAGTTAAGCGCTCTTAGGGGCTCTTAACAATATCCTTTTCCTAATAAATG
>NW_011894219.1:3294-5626 GCF_000151845.1 Pteropus vampyrus | reverse complement strand
GACAAGAAGAGATTTGTTACTGCAAGATGGTAATGAACGTTCAGCAGACACAGGGACGATTCCAGATAACGCTGACCGAAAGGGGAGGATTCAGAGATCCAAGTTCACGAAGGGGAACGGCGACAGAGCTCGTGCAAAGAAGACGGACTGACAGATATAAAATGTATATTAAACTATCCTCTCCACACGCACACACACATATCTGCTTATCCGCAAGCACAAACGTGACCCAAATACTTGAATACGCATTTCAATTCTTATGAGAGTGAATCATTTTCCATGTCTGCGACTCATCTGTGTCTTCTATTTTGCAAATTATCTCCTTCAGTTGCCTGACTCAAACTGCACCCTTAGTCCGTCTGTCTTATGAGGACACGTTTATAACAGTCTGGGAGACCCGTCCTCCTGGGACCGCGACATCGCAAACTCAGCATCGCAAACTCGAACACCAGAGTCACTGCTTCCTGCCAATGCTTGCTGTCCCAATTTGTGAAATCTGTCTCAGAGGCCACCTTTCTCCCAGTCGGCCCTGCTCACAACCAGGGGCACTTAATGCCCCCTCGGCCTCGTGAGCCGCTGGCACGGCGGCCGGTCCGCCGCTGGCCGGGGCTGCCACTGGCCGGGGCTGCACCTGCTCTGTGCTCGCACCTGCTCGGCCATCGTGGCTTCTCAGCACGTCGCGGGGGCTCAGGTGCCGCAAGCTCTCCCTCGTTCTGAGTTGGTCTCGCTCTGGTTTGGCCACATACACTGACCAAACGTCATCACTCCTTCCCCCTTGTTCTTAAACCTTGGAAAGTGTCCCGTGCCCAACTCTAACCATCGATGTCTCACACTTACGAAAGGGGCTGCCAGCCTCAGACCTCAACAATCTACGAGACTCTGCCGTCCAGTTCAGTCAGCGCACTGCCCGCAGAGGAGCATCTGTGTGTGCGTGTGAGGCTCGCCTTACTGTCTCAACAAAAATCTTAAAATGGTAGGCTTGGGGTCCGGGTCAGGGTCAGGTGTGGGGTCAGGAGCATGACCAGGCCTGGGTTCAGGGTCATGACCAGGCCTGGGTTCTCCATGTGTGTTTACATCGCGCTCTGCTCACCATTTGGGGTCCTCTGTGTGAGCAACTCTGTCTCTCCTCAGACTTATCTCTGAGTTTCTCCCCAAACTACAGCCTTCTCCCTGGACCTCTAATGTCTGCGCACATACAGCAATCCCTGGCTTAGGTGACCGTTTAGAAACGCTATTTTCTGGACTCATATTTTTAACGTCTACAACCCCTTACTGACCATTGCGCATTCAGCTCTGGGGGGGTCGCTGGTTCCACAGGCAGCTGGGGTCAGGCGGCCTTCCTGCAGGACCCACCCCACAGGCACTGTGACCCAGGCCGGCTCGGCCATCTGTAGGGCCAGGGCACAAGCCCACACGGACGCTCGCGCACACTCCATGGCCTTGCTTATTAACGCGGCTCACAACTTTCATGTGGGTCTTGCCCTTTAAAGATTATCTCTCTTCTTCATTAAGCATTTTTACCTCTGAATTGGACTTTCATATTTCCTTTCTATCATAAACATTATTCCATCATGATTTATTCACGATCGCATGAAGGCTTAAAAATAAAATGTGTCCAGAATTTCATCTTTGAATATATTTCTATAAAAATGTAAATTAAAGTAAAGGTAAAGATTTGTATAACAAAAATTATGTTCTTTGTGCTTGTCATTTTTCTTTTAAATTATTAAAATTATGTGATAATTAAAAGGCACGCTAGCCCATACATAAAATGCTAAAAGTCTTATATAAAGCTCTGTGTATTTCCTACATTCAACGAAACGTCAATAAAGCTGTTATAAAAGCAGAAACATTTCCAACGCTGAACCTTAAGGTTACTAGCTGATGACGTAAAGGACGGTGACACGCGTCACGAACGCTGTCTGCAGCACGCACGCCATTTCAGGAGCAAGACGAATTGTTTAATGTTACGAAGGCACACCAGCCTCCAGTTACCACCACTGCGAAATCACTGCGAATTTATGAGTTCCTCTGAAATCACAAATGGGAACATCAAGATAAGCAAGACGACAGATGTTTAGAACTACTGGGAATCGATACCTAATTATGCAAGAATCTATTGCATTCTTCCTGTCAGAAGGATTTGACAAGTTAATTAAGCTGTCTTTCCTCTTTTCCAGGCACATCCATCACTCAAACCCCATATTCCTTCTGCATTGACATCCAGGGAGCATGGCGGGCAGCCCTGGCCGCGCTCAGAGGCAGGCGGGCTTTGCTCTGAGGTCACGGGGCTTGTCCCAGACGGAGGCCTGTTTCTCCTGACCCTAAAGGC
>NW_011894219.1:0-1049 GCF_000151845.1 Pteropus vampyrus | reverse complement strand
CTATTTACTCGGCACCAAAATTCTTGACAACGTTATAAAATGGACCAACTAGAACTGGATTATTTTTAAAGAAAAAATTTAGGACCCTATCTGTGGAAAAAAAAAAAAAAGAGCAGAAAAGTCCACGTAAAGGGTCCCAAGGCTAAGGACAAAACCAACCTGTGAACAGCGGCACATTCTGCCTCGAAGGAGGTCTGGGATCTTTCAACTGTGCTAACAAACAGTTGAAGCGTCTACTGTATCAGTATGCAGATTTCATCTTGAACTAATTCATCATGTTTTAAACTTTGTCAAGATAACATTTCTGGTGATGCATCTGCAATTATTTTTAAAGTCAGGACGTCATCTGCCCAACTGAACTCTTTCTCACAGCTTGCTCACCTATTACGTAGTTTATGGAACAAATAATTAGCCTATTTAATATTTTCTCTTACAAAATAAGATAAATGCGAGCATCGCTTTTTGATAGGACTCTTATAAGATACAGTTCTTGCCTGAAGCAGAATATTCTGCCATTTCGAGGCATTTGTCTGTAAACATGGGTATGATATGTAAGGGAAGAGCGGATCTTAAAAAACACTTCAAACTAACTTGAGAGGAAAAAAGTCTTAACCTTCCAGAGTTCCACCATAATGAGTGTCAGAAAACAAAGCCACGCCTGAGGGAGGCTGACCGCCCACGACACGGAACTTGCCGAGGGCACGGGGCCTCCTTGGGCGGCTGGGCCTGGAGCACAGTGCAGGGTCAGGGGTGAGGGACGCACAGTGCTTCGGGTCGGGCCGGGGGCGGGGGGGGGACCACATCTGGAACCAGGTCCAGTTTGCAATAAGCGAACACAAGGCCTTAAAACAACAGAGGACCGCATGCTAATGAGAGAGAAAGCAAGTAATTATATCTCTTCCATCTTGTGTTGTAAAAAGAGGAAGAGCAGCACTGAAATATATGAAAACGGGCCACGGAAATGCCCTGGAGATGCTTTCACCTGGGTTCTCGTTACTGTGATTCTGCTGTCAATTTCATTAAATTGATATGGGAATATCTATAAATAT
>NW_011894218.1:7337-9633 GCF_000151845.1 Pteropus vampyrus | reverse complement strand
GAATTTTATAGCCGTTAAGAACTGAGAGGACTGTTCTCGGTAGACAGTTGGGGCAACTGAGTCCCAGAGAGTACCTTTCTGATTGTCACTGTGTTTATTAGTATTATTCTGGAGAATAAAATCTGTATTTTCGGATCCCTGTGCCAGTGTGTGTTCCACTCTACCACACAGAGTTTCTGGGAGCTCCCAGGGTGCTGTCAGAGGCTTCCTGGGAGCAGGAGGAATTCCCGAGTCTCTGGCGAGGGTGTCTCACTGAGGAGGGAAGGTCATTTGGCCAGGCTGAGGGCAGTTCTCGAACACAATTACCAACAAGGATACACTGCCGCCCATCTGCAGCCATGTCCGGCGTCTGCCAAGGCTGCTTGCTACTAGTCCCCTTTACCTAGTATTTATGATGAAGCAGCCTAGGGAATTCTTTCTTTTGGAAATGCATTTTGGATTCCATAGCGATAGACAAGTAAGATTTGTTTTATAGAAATTACTTTGAAGTCAATTTTTGCCAGAAACCATCTTTTTTATAAAGCAAAGGGACTTTGGCGTTTCCATTTTTAGCTTTGTTCATAATGGGCTTTCTGGTTATTTCTCACAACCCAGTTTGCTAAGCAATACCCTGGAAATTCAAGTTCTTGTAAGTCGAGTTCACCACTAGAAAGGCAGATTTGGGGCCACGGAAAGAAAGCTGGCCTTGAGAGTCAGATCAGTCTCTGGCTCTTACTAGCTCTCAGAACTTGGGTAAAACACTTCTCCTCCCTTGGCCTTATTTTTTTCTCATCTGTAAAATGGGGAGAATAATTTACTCCAACGGTGATCATGAATGTTGAGAAAGGGTATATGAAGCACTTAGCACAGTAGTTTGGCATATAACACTAATAAATGTGTTTTTTTTTCTTTTAATAAAGACTCACAGAGTAAGGCGCGTAGATCTCTTAGGCCCTTAGACCTTTATGTGTACAATTGTACAACGATTGCACTGGATATATTGGAAAGATTAGCTTGGGAGAAAAGGATGATGGCAGAGTACTTCGTATATTTGCCAATCGGTGATTATATCTTGCTAGTAAAACAGAGCATGGAATCATTCTTCACAAATGCAGTGTGTTTTTTAGGATTAACCAGGTTCTTTTATCTCCTCCTGATTACGAGGCTGATCCTGTTAGAACATGATCCCGGAGCATTTTCACAGAGATGACTGCATGTTTCTCCAGTAGTTATTGTGTGTGCAAGACTACAGAGTGGCTTAGTTCATTAATCTCAAACCAGAAATGAAAGAACTATGTTAGAGCAGCACTGAAATGCCTTCTGTCCTTTCACTCTGCCGGGCCACTGCTGGCCGATGGAAGAAGGGGGAAGAAGTCAGACTTCAAGAAAATGAGCAGAAGGCCTCCTTGAGTCTGCAAGCAGGTTTTTCTGGTTTCTTTGGAAATCGGCCGGAGCCCTGGAGTCTGGAGGAAGAGTGCGTGGAGCTCAACAGTTGGTGATTCTGCAGCAGTTTAAAAGCGGACTTTGCTGCTGAATGTGGGCAGAATGGGAGGAGGAGACCGTGGCTGTGTGAAGCGGCAGAGCTGGTGAATGAGATGAAAGGAGGGAAGAGGCAGGTTTAGATCATTCCTGGAACGTCCTGGAAACAGGCTTTTCTTTTTCCTCTAGACTGAATTTTTAATGTAAAATGGGCATCCAGGGATGGCTTTCAGGGGAGTGCGGAGTTACCTCTCTTGCTTTGGGTCTGTGATGATCGGCTCTCCTGCGCCAAGGCAGGTCGATACTTGGAAAGTGGGAAATTGGAATAGCAATGAAAGCACTGATGACGGGGAGAATGTGGGAAAATCTATGGGTAACCTTGGGCG
Source organism: Pteropus vampyrus (assembly GCF_000151845.1). NCBI lineage: Eukaryota > Metazoa > Chordata > Mammalia > Chiroptera > Pteropodidae > Pteropus > Pteropus vampyrus. The sequence goes on along the minus strand of NW_011894218.1, from coordinate 7,789 downwards.
TATCTCGATCCAGGGAGTACTGTATCATGCTGTGACAGGGTTCTGTTTTGCTTCCCTAATCTTTTAGGACTATTGGAGACTACAATCAGCAAATCATTGAAAAGAACCCTTTAAAAAAATAAAATCATGGTACAAATATTCATGGTGATTGTCTCATTTTAGGATCTGAAGACTTTTTATGTTTTTTTGTTGTTGTTGTTGGATGTGGATAGCGCAAGGAATGGTATATAATGTGCATTTCAACCCCTGAGAAAGAGCTTGCAGCCTACATAGTTGGTTTAATTTAGGTGAAATACTCCCAACAGTGATATACTATAGGAAAGTAAGCTAACCAGCCTCACCTGATGGGCAGCTGTTTTCATCAAAGGGACTCAGTGAAGGATTCAGTCTGGTGGTCAGAAACCCTGTGTCTGGGTTGTCTCATACCAGTTCTTCAAAATTTTGCCAGGTGT
>NW_011894218.1:2937-5242 GCF_000151845.1 Pteropus vampyrus | reverse complement strand
GTAAGAAATAAGGAGAAATTGGATAGGCAACTGGCAGTCTCATCTAGTCAAGATGCTGCCACTTGGTATAAAATATCTCTCTCTCTTGGGCAGAGTTTGGCTAGGCTTTCTTAAAGTTCTCAAAGTCACTGGTGCCCAGTTCATTCTTCATGGTGCTCCCCAGAACCAGCATCTTTCCCCAGTCCACACTGGAGTGATGGGGTTTGGTTATATTGACAAAGCATATTGTAGGAGCCATAAAAAACTATAAATCAGAGTCATTTTCCACTGGAGATGATGTGTACACACATGGCAGCTACTTAAAGCTTCATGGGTCTCTCCTTCAATGCATCTGAGATATGGGCCAGGTATATGAACACTTGACGCTTTCAGCTCAAGCCCTGAGAGGGGATGTTAGATGCCACATCAGTCATTCTGTTCTTTTTTCCTCTGAGCCCTCGGAGAATAGTCGTGTAGCACAAAGAAGCATTTCTTGAACATACATATTCCTTTCTTGCTGCAAGGTACATTTTCCCACAAATACAGGGCTGTGAACTAGTTAAGATAGCACTTAAACACTTTTTAAAATCCACAGTACTCCTGGAACTCTGAAAGGAGGGAAAGAAATCCCATGGGAACTGTGAAAATAAGTCAACTAGAAGCAACATCTATCATATTGCTTTGCATCCAGTAGGTGCTTAGACAGTGTTTGTGAAATATCATTGCAACTGAAAATTGAGAGTACTGAATTAATTTTGGCTATATTTCAGGTTAAATGGGTTTCAATGGGCCTATTTCAGTGGAAAATACATTGAAAATTTCAAACAACAGACATATTAAAAACTACTTTTGGAAAAAAAATAGCCTTTAGAATCTCATCATTTATAGTCCAAGTTCACATCTCTCACTTTTTTTTCTAGCCTTCTTCCTCCCAACATTATCTTAAGAAAATTTTCAAACGTAGAGAAAAGTCAAAAGAACTGTATGTACAGCAAGTGCTTATAGACCCACCATCTAGACTGTACAGTTAACATTTTACTATATCTACTTTGTTGCTCTCTTACCTATCCATTTTATTTTTTAATGCAGGAAGTAAGTTGCAGAGATCAGTACACTTCACCCTTAAACGTTTCAGCATGAATGTCATTAATCAAGAGTTCAATTTTTAAAAAACAAAATTTCATAGAGTGAAATGCACAGATCTCGAGTATACTGTTTGATGAATTTGGACAAATACATGCTCTGTCAAGGTGAGAACACTACCCCCAGCCCAGAAAGTTATCCTCACGCCCTTTGCTAGTCAGGCCATTCCCCCGCCTCACAAAGGTATCCACTGTTCTGAGCTTTTCACCATAGGTAGGTTAGCCCCATCTAGAACCTCATATCAGTGGATTCCTGTAGTATATTCTCTTTGGGGATAAAGCTTTCACTCTGCATTCTGTTTCTGAGATTCATCCATGTTGTTGTATGCATCAGTAGTTTGTTCCTTTTTATTGCTGAGTAGTATTCCATGGTGTGGATGTATTTTTCCTGTTGACAAACTGTTTTAAATTTTTGGCCATTATGAATAGAGTTGCGATGAACATTCTCGTACAAGTCTTTGTAGTCATATGTTTTCATTATCTGTTAAGTAAATACCTAGCCGTGGAACTGCCGGGTCATTTAGCAGTTGTTCACATATTTTTTTTGATAACTAGAATCTTATCATTGACTTGAGAGAGGACCTTAGAAATCATCCAGGCCACTTCTCTTTTTTTTTTTTTTTTTTATGGACAGGGATATTGAGGCCCAGAGAGAGATAAGAGATCCATTTATTCACCTAAAATATTTTTCTTAAAGTTTAACTCTACGCTGGTGTTCTTTATGTTATACTTCCCTTTTGCCTCTGGGAAATGGGCAAGGAAACTGGGCTAAATCTTTCTGAAAGATCATTAACTATTTCAGCTTTTGTTTAGGGAGAATTCACTGTTAGATATACCAAAATGCAATGTATCGTGTTTGTTATAATCTGGATGTGGTTCTGCTTATCCAGTATACATTCCTGTCAGTCTCCCAGGATAATTTTTCTGGAACACAAATCTGATCTTGCTGCCTTTTCTGTATCATCTCTTCCATAGGTCCTGTAGGATAAAGTCCACCAGACTCTTTGGTTGAGTGTGTAAGGTTCTTATTTACCTCCATTTCCATCCTACCTCTTCTTCCATCCGATCTCTCATCCCCTGTAGCCTTTCCTATGTAGTGCTCCTTCATATCTACAAGCCTCTAAACCTCTTGTGTTTGGTCTGGAATGCTATTCCCACTTCGTCTCTCTGATAAATTCCTCCTC
>NW_011894218.1:0-1700 GCF_000151845.1 Pteropus vampyrus | reverse complement strand
AAGTCAAGATCGATCTAATTAGAGTATTTTAAACCTCCTGTTTGCATCTAGAGTCTTACCAGAAAGCAGGATGTCTGTCCATCTGGGAGGTGGGGTGGGGGTGGAGGGAGGTGGGCAGCAAGATTGAGCAGTAAAAAAGAGATGGTTTTCGTTTTAGAAATGAGAGAAGAACACTTCTGTATGATTTCCGTAAAACAAAAGAGCCGATGGCCTTAGATGTTCCGTGGAAACAAAAGTAGCTCTGCAGCCTGGCCTTGCATTTTAAAGTGGCCCTGCAAGATCTTGCCAAGACACGGGCCTGATGGTTGAAGTACAGGGACCATTTCCATCCTAAGAATAGAACTCCAGCTGACCCATGTTTTTCTTAACCAGTTAGGCTGCTGGCCAGGCCAGTGCAGGCTCTGAAGCTGGGTGGGCAGAACGGCCCTGAATTCATTCCCTAACCAGCCAGGCCGGGCCGGGATTTAAATGCCCGGCCATCGTGATGTTGGTTAGGGTCCACTTTCCGCAGTCCGGCATTTATATTTGTCCACGCTCTGCACTGCTCCCCTCATTACCTTTCATCGTCCCTTCCTCCCACCACCACGTTTATCTCTTCCCAGTTCTTTATTCATATGCTGCGCAGTCCAGCTTGGTGCCTTTGCTTCACGTTTGTCCATCCCTTGGAATAGCCTCTTTTCCATTGTCCTTTCTCCCTTCGAGGCTCTTCTCTTGCCTCTTCTTTGAGGCTCAACTCAAGTACCATCTTGCCTACCAGTCTTCCCAGATCCCCTGGTGTCTGCCCTTCTCCCATTCACTGTTACTTTTTGTCAAGTAAATTTAGACATAATAGAACTCAAGCACCTGAAGGGCAGGATCAGTGTCTGACTGTCTCTGTCCCCAAACACTGTTATCTTATACATTGTAGGATTCTATTTTATTAATAAGTGAATGAATCAGTGGCAGTTCCTGTGCCAAAAATCCCTAGAGGCCTTCTCCTGTGATCCAGTTCAGCTTGCTAGTGCCTGCCCTTTCTTTTTGGGATATGTAATCTTCCCTTACCTCATGGGACAAAAACTTTAACAGAGGTGTAAGCAGGATACCTCTAAAATCCGGAGGAACTTCACCTGGTACAGAGGGTGAGGAAGTCACATTTAGTGATTGTTATTGTGTGCCTTGTCACCTTCCGTCCCTCTCACTCCCCACCCACTCCCACCTTGGGAGAGTTGTTAATATAATCATATTATATTTATCCCCGATTCGGGAATATGGTACAGGTCTGTGCTTCAAGAATTAAATGTGCTCATAGAACTCCACATCTTGGCTTCTATCTACCTGCGAGCTTTATCCCTGAAAACTTGGAGCTAAGAGCTCACAGCCCCTCACTTGCCAGTATAACATATCCAGCTCTGCATCCCTCTCAGAAGTCTCTGAGAAAAATATTTTCCTTTTGTCTCAATTCTGACTTCCTAATTTCCAATCTGTATAACCACCCCTCCCCTACCCCCAACTGAATTAGGAGCCCTTCACATATGTGCTATGCGTGTTCCATGTGTGCCGTTTAATTGCGTACTCTGTTGTAGCTGTGTATTTCTTAGCCTTGCTCTTAAGACAACAAGCTTCTCTAAAGTGGACTGTCTTCTTTCATCGCTGTAGCCCCCATATTAGGTACCTACATAGTAGGTACTCAGAAGTTTAAGTAAAGGAATGGTTGGTGTATG